>NC_141036.1:49707500-49852500 GCF_052040795.2 Danio rerio
GACAACGATACAATAAGCAATTGAATAAACACAGCAACAACACACAATGTCTAAAGCAGGGGTCACCAATCTCGGTCATGGAGGGCCGGTGTCCCTGCAGGGTTTAGTTCCAACTTGCCTCAACACACCTGCCTGGGTGTTTCAAGTGTACCTAGTAAGACCTTGATTAGCTTTTTCAGGTGTGTTTGATTAGGGTTGGAGCTGAAATCTGCAGGACATCAGCCCTTCAGGAACAAGTTTGGTGACCCCGGGTTTAAAGAGCCAATTTCAGTCAATTTTAGGCCAACTAAATCAGAATTGATGATGTAATTTAATCCCTGCATTTTAATATATGAAAACAGTGACAAACTAAACCATGATACACCTTTTGAGCCTTTAAATCTGCTGGAACATTTTATTCTTTGATATTTTAAGTGCAGGAGGAAATATATCATTAAGAAAATAATTATGGGTTCATGATCATGACATTTGTGTGTGCCAATATAGCAAAAACCTATAAAAGACCTCTGTCATAACTAGAAATCTATTTCATATTACTATCATGTACTGTAACACATGATGGTTGATTACATTATATGTACTTTGAAAATGAAAGAAAAGGTGGGTTGTTTAAAGCAAAGTGAGGCAAAATATGGACAAAAACAGCCACTGGGTAAAAATTTTAAGTTGAAACAACACAGCATTTTGACAAAATGACACAATTTTTTAGACAAAATGACACAGGAATGCAATGAACAATGAAGAAATATAACAACAACAACAACAACAACAACAATACAATGTTTAAACAGTCAAATTTGGTAAATTATAGGCCAAATAAATCAGATTTATTTTAGATTTATGTCATTTAATTTCTGCATTTTAATATATGAAACCATTGACAAACTAAACATGCTACACCTTTTGATTGTGAGCTTTTAAATCTGCTGGAATCAGTTTGTTCTTTGGTATTTTAAGTGTAGCAGGAAATATTTTATTAAGAAAATAATTCTGGATTCTTATGAATTTGCCAAATCCATATGATCATGACGTGTATTTGCCAATAAAGCAAAAACATATAAAAGATCTCTGTCATAATGCAACTACAAATCTATATCATATTATTATCATGTACTGTAACACATGATGGTTGATTACAGTATATGTACTTTAAAAATTAAAGAAAAGGTGGGTTGTTTAAAGCAAAGATAGGCAAAATATGGGAAAAAAAACAGCCACTGGGTAAAATGTAGAAGTTGAAACAACCCAGCACTTTGACAAAATTACACAAATGTTTAGACAAAATGACACAAAGATGCAATGAACAATGAACATAACAACAACAACAACAACAACAATAAACAACAACAACACAATACCGAAACAGTCAAATTCAGTAAATTTTAGGTCAAATAAATTAGATTTTGACAAACAGTGACAAGCTAAAACATACTACATCTTATGATTTTGAGCTTTTACATCTGCTGGAATCATTTTATTCTTTGATATTTTAAGAGTAGGAGGAAATATATAGTTGAGAAAATTATCTTGGATTTTGCCACATCTGCATGATCATGGCATTTTTTTGTTTGTCACTACCTTAAAAACATATAAAAGACCTCTATCATAATACAACTAGAAATCTATATCAAATTATTATCATGTACTGTAACACATGATGGTTGATCATATGTACTTTGAAAAAAAATTTTTTTTTTCATTTTTCTTTTTTAGTTAGGCAAAATATGGACAAAACTAACCACTGGGTTCAATTTAAAACTTTTAACAACCCATTATTTTGACAAAATAACACAATTTTAGACAAAATTACACAAAAATGCAATAAACAATGAAGAAATATAACAACAACAACAACAACAACAACACAATGTTTAAACAGTCAAATTCAGTCAATTTTAGGCCAAACAAATCAGATTTCAAAAAACAGCGACAAACTAAAACATGCTACACCTTTTAACTTTGAGCTTTTAAATCTGCTGAAATCATTTATTCTTTGATATAATAAGTATAGGAGGAAATACATCATTGAGAAAATAATTTTGGATTCTTATGAATTTGCCACATTCACACACACACACACACACACACACACACACACACACACACACACACACACACACACACACACACACACACACACACACACACACACAAAATTTATAATTTCCTTAAATCTATAAATATATATTATATTATTTTTCTTGTACTTTACAGTAACAGGATGGCTTATTATATGTACTTTGCAAAAAAAAAAAACTATGTAGACAAAACCAACCACTGGTGAAATGTTAAAATTACAGTTGGGTTTTACTCAAATTTGAGTTGAAATAACCCAGCATTTATCTACGAGAGAAAATGACTGCAACAAAGGATGCAAAAAACAAACAAATGCATAAACAACAAGAACACAATGTTTGAAGAGTGAAATGCAGTCCATTTCAGGCCAAATAAATCACATTATTCTTTAGATCCATGTGTTTTACTATATGAAAAAGACATTTAGATGCAGAGACTCAAGGATGTGGTTCTACAAAAATCGTATTCAATGACATACAGCGATTCAATTAAAAACTGTTCAAATTCTGTTTTATTTTGAATGATTCCCATAGCCTCTAGTAACATCAAGGTCGTGTGCTTTAATCCCAGACAATTCATGAATTGTACAGTTTAACAGAATAACAGAATACAGCAAACCCATAACGGAGAGTTTTTTTTTTCTTTCCAATAGCCCATTCCGAGCACCCTGATGCACACAAAAACACATACACACACACACTTGTACACATACTGTACAAACTGTATTTTTCCATTGCCTAAAAACTCTTTCTGTATGATTTACAAGCCTTGCGGACATGGTCCTCATAAGTCACCTTCTCCTTGTAATACCTGTGTCATACCCATACAAAAGTGTGTCCTGATACGTCACAAAAACACACACAAATTATATTCACAGCACATCTGTTGTCTTCTATGAGAATATGAACGGGTTGTGTGTGAAGCTGAGATGTGCGAGGGTTTGAGGCCGAGGTGCAGGCTGAAGGTGAGGATAACAGGGCCAGACCTGCTCTAAGACTCTGTTTACAACCTAACGCACCCTCGATACGGCGACTTCAATTAGTTGTTCGCCGTGATGAAACAAATTGCATGTGGTCAACTGGAAATTTCATTAAGGCAGATTTTCCTGCGGCTCTCGTTATCTCCGCGTATTAATATTTCCTCAGGGCTTGCTGGACGGGTGAATTGCGGGGGGACATTTTTTTTTTCCGACATTTATTTATTTATTTTCCACGCAGCAAACATCCAAATCCCCTTCACACAAAATTATGGATTCGCTAAAAATAAACCCTGATGCGTTTTTTTTTTTTCTCCTTTTCATGTGTCGTTTGATAAACTAAATAAAGCCCTGCATATTTTTTTTATGTGTGTGTGTGTGTGTGTGTTTTAAATCACTATCTAGCCCAGAAAATATATTCCCATGTCTGTCATCCGTTCCAGCCTGCTCTTTTTAAATGGCAGTGGTTTCATCGCCTAAAATGAAAAGATACCTCCTCCTTGGTGCCGTCTTTGCTGCTGCTTCTTTTTTTTTCCAAGCGAGCATCTGCTATTGGGAGGCTAAATAACGGAAATATGCAAAAAGAGAAATTGCACGCTAATTCCCTTTGGAGATAGATCTTGGCGCCTGCCCTGTCATAAATCAGAGAATTTCGATATGAAATGAGGCAAGCTGCTCTAATCATTTCTGCATTTCAAATTGGATCACTGGCTCAATCGCTTGGCTTTTAAACTGCTTGCCTAAGAGCAAATGTGAGGTGGGAGATAATGGGGAAGAAATCTCAGCCCGCGTGCCGTAGTTAGTTTACTGCTTGAGTGCAAAAGAATGCTTTCAGCCCCCCCTCGCCCACCCCCCTCCTCCGCCTCGCCTCTCTGCGGCTTTCTCTTTTCAACTTTGTTAAATTGACTTTTTCGTTTGAAATCGATTAAATTGAGAATCACTCCGGCTCTACCAATCTTTTAAGGAACACCCATTGAGGCTCGCTCGGGCCTATCGTTGCACACTGTTGCTATAGGAACCGTGCATATTTATTCGAAATCACCTCGCTTTAAAACATAGTTCGACTCAGCGCTGATTTAATCTTTTCTGAAGACCGAAATGTTCCTATTTACCCCCTAAACAAGGGCCGACATGCACTAAAATGGCGAGATTACCAACAACAGGACATGCTGTACAGAGTGTCAGTCAAAAAAAGAGGTTGTCAAGCATTGAAAGAATAAACGTGTAATACAGATTTAAATGATGCTACTTTTCTGTAGGTTGGAATGTGTTTGATTATTTTTCAGAGCAAATAAAACACTGACTATCATCATAGGTTTGAGGAAGACACCATCTAACATGTCATTCATACAACAATAGCTTACACCAAAAACCATGTCAGACGTATTTACTGTAGAACAGAAATCATTCTATTTACATGTGAAGACAAAGCAAAGATGCGATTAGACATCCTTTGGCGCAAATTGAGTGAATTGCATGATGCGAATTGGGCGTTTCTTGCAATTGACATGCTTCAGACTGAAAAAAAAAAAAAAAAGTGGGAGCAAACATCTAACAAATGGAGCAATGGAACAAACAGAAAAGCAAGCAGCTTACATTGAGATTGGTTCAAAGATGACGACTGATGGACGTGACTAAATTAAAGGACATTATTTTTGCTTTACATGTATGGTTGATTTTATGATGTGCGTCAAATCGATAAATGATTTCGTGTAACTCTTTAAGCTGCCGTTGATAAGAGAAAACAGATTACAAACAACAGGACATGCGGTACAGAGAGTCAGTCAAAAAAAGAGGTTGTCAAGCATTGAAAGAATAACCGTGTAATACAGATTTAAATGATGCTACTTTTCTGTAGGTTGGAATGTGTTTGATTATTTTTCAGAGCAAAGAAAACACAGACTATCATCATAAGTTTGAGGAAGACACCATCTAAAATGTCATTCATAAAACAATAGTTTACACCAAAAACCATGTCAGACGTATTTACTGTAGAACAGTAATCATTCTATTTACATGTGAAGACAATGCAAAGACGCAATTAGACATTCTTTGGCACAAATTGAGTGAATTGCATGATGCGAATTGGGCGTTTCTTGCGTTTGACATGCTTCAGACTGCAAAAAAAAAAAAAAGTGGGAGCAAACATCTAACAAATGGAGCAATGGAACAAACAGAAAAGCAAGCAGCTTACATTGAGATTGGTTCAAGGATGACGACTGATGGACATGACTGTATTAAAGGACATTATTTTTGCTTTACATGTATGGCTGGTTTTATGATGTGCGTCAAATCGATAAATGATTTCGTGTAACTCTTTAAGCTGCCGTTGATGAGAGAAAATGCTTCCCTGCCATTGACAAGTTTTACGGCAAGACTGAAATGTTCCTATTTATCCCCTAAACAAGGGTCAACACAAATTAAACCGGCGAGATTACAAACAACAGGACATGCAGTACAGTGTCAGTTAAAAAAAGAGGTTGTCAAGCATTGAGAGAATAACCGTGTAATACAGATTTAAATGATGCGACTTCTCTGTAGGTTAGAATGTGTTTGATTATTTTTCAGAGCAAAGAAAACACTTGACTAGCATCAAAGGTTTGAGGAAGACGACATCTAAAATGTCATCCATGCAACACTATTCATTCATTCATTATCGGCTTAGTCCCTTTACTAATCTGTGATCACCACAGCAAAATTAATCCCCAACTTATCCAGCAACTGTTTTACACAGCGGATGCCCTTCTTGCTGCAACCCATCACTGGGAAACATCCATACACTGTCATTCCCACACATACACTACAGACAGTTTAGCTTACCCAATTCACTAAAGCGCATGTTTTTAAACTTGTGGGGGGAACCTGAGCACCGGGAGGAAACCCACTCCAACATAGGGAAAACATGTAAACAGAAATGCCACCCGACACAGCCGAGGCTCAATCCAACGACCTTCTTGCTGTAAGGTGACATCGCTACCCACTGCACCACCACGAAAAAACATGTCAGGGATTTTTACTTCAGACATGACATAAAACAAAAAAACTCACACTGAATTATGTTTCTATGTATGTTTATGCATAATATTACCTTTAGATTTCTAGATTTGAAGATCTAGTCTTGCAATGAATGAATAAAACAAACAAATTACATGAATAAAAAAAGAAAAAAACATATGTTGGTGCATTTGAACAAAACAGATTTATTAAACAGATTTACACTCAGCGGCCACTTTATTAGGTACACCTGTCCAACTGCTCCTGCTAATTTCTAATCAGCCAATCATATGGCAACAACTCAGTGCATTTAGGCATGTGGACGTGGTCAAGACGACTTGCTGCAGTTCAAACTGAGCATCAGAATGGGGAATAAAGGTTATTTAAGTGACTTTGAATGTGGCATGGTTGTTGGTGCCAAACAGGCTAGTCTAAGTATTTCAGAAACTGCTGATCTACAGCGATTTTCAAGCACAACAATCTCTAGGGGTTACAGATGGTTTGAAAAAACAGAGAAAATATGCTGTGAGTTATGTGGGTGCAAATGCCTTGTTGATAACAGAGGAGAATGGCCAGACTGGTTTTAGCTGATAGAAAGGTAACAGTAACTCAAATAACCACTCGTTACAACTGAGGTCTGCAGAGGAGCATCTCTGAACTTCCAAGCACATCTTGGGCCCATTAGTACCAATTGAGCATCGTGTCAATGCCACAGTCTACCCAAGTATTGTTGCTAATCATGTCATTCCCTTCATGACCACAGTGTACCCATATTCTGATGGCTACTTCCAGCAGGATAACGCGCCATGTCATAAAGTGGGAATCATTTCAGACTGGTCTCTTGAACATGACAATGAGTTCACTGTACTCAAACGGCCTCCACAGTCACCAGGCCTCAATCCAATACAGCACATTTAGGATGTGGTGGAACGAGAGATTCGCATCAGTCGACAAATCTGCAACAACTGCGTGATGCTATCATGTCAATATGGACCAAAATCTCTGAGAAATATTTCCAGTACCTTGTAGAATCTATGCCACGAAGGATTAAGGCAGTTCTGAAGGCAAAAGGGGGTCCAACCTAGTACCAGTAAGGTGTACCTATTAAAGTGGCCGGTGAGTTTATGCGTTAAAGAAATATTTTAGACTGTCTAAAATGTACTAATATTCATTTGAATTAAATTAATCTTTATTTCTATAGCGCTTTTACAATGTAGATTGTGTCAAAGCAGCTTCACATAGAAGATTATAGAAAATTGAAACAGTGTCAGTTCAGTTTTCAAGAGTTGAAGTTCAGTTTATTTCAGTTCAGCATGGTTTAATATTCACTGCTGAGAATTCAAACACGGAACTCATACATCATATACATATATCTGTTAATAAATATGTTATGTTCAAATGCACCAACATATAATACCTACAGTATATTCACTGAGAAATACATTTTTAAAATGAGGTGTACTCATTTATGCTGATATTCTGAAGTTAATTTTTGCATTTTAAGATACAAATACTGCACTGAAATGCAATAATTCAAAAGTTAAAAAAATTCAAGGACAATTTCACCAATATTTTGATATTTTATTTTCACAAAAGCCATTAAATATACACAACTGGACACCATCATGCATTTATTTTACTATGCATCTCAAATCTAATTCCATGCACACACCAACATGGGAGATATCCTCTTTGTCTCATAAACACACATCTGTCATTACTCGTTCTCTATGACACGTTGCATTTGACTACCATTTCCTCATCTGATTAGTTATCTCATCTGCAAAAACTGAGCTTCTGAATTAAAAAAAAAGTCAAGTAGATGCTAGCCAGCACCTTCTATTGTGTTGTGAAGCGTCAGGCGCAGAAAGGTTTAATGAGCACTTATCCTGCAGGACAGTCAGGAGCTGTTTCCGTGTCTGTCTCTCTCTCCTGCAGGCTGAAGCGTACAGTCACAGGGACTTCATTAGCACATATACAGAGACCACGGGTCACACTTATAATGGCACAGTTTAGAAGACATGCATTTAAAGGGATAGTACACCCCCAAATGAACATGCTGGTGGTGCAAATTCTTTTTTGTTGAGGAAATGTTGCAAAGCTTCTTTACTGAAATGATTATGAAATTAGTTTATTTGATTGGTCTGCTTGGTTATATATACAGATATTTAAGTCATTTGTGGCTGAAAATCAGTCAAATCAATGAAGACCGTGTCAAAGCAGTCAGAGCAGGTTTAACAATTACTGATAATTGGTGTAAAATGGACAGAGTTGGGTGTAACGCGTTCCACAGTAACGCATAAGAGTAATGTAACACATTAAATTTAGAATTTGTGTAATTTAATTACAGTTATTAAAGTCAATGTAATTGCATTACTTACGTTACTAATATAGTTTTTAGAAGAAAAAAGCTTCTTTTAAAAGACATTTTCTGCTGCCAACGTCAGTTAATTAGCATGCGCTGTTAAATAGCCGGAGAACACGAGCTGAAATGGTTGCTGAGGAGGGTGGCTGCTTCTTCAAGTGGAGATACAGACATTACTTTGATTTCATTGAGTGTAAAAATACAAATGTTGCTGTGAAATGCAGTCTATGTCCAGACTCTTAAGAACTTTCGACTACTTTTAACTCAACCAGCAACTTGTTTAAGCACTTGAATAGAAAGCATTCTACGACATTACTCGTCACCAAGGAGGACACCGGCGCTCGAAAACACGTCCAACTCAGCCTAATCAGGGTAAATTGAATTTTTGTGCAGGATCGGAAGTAAAGGCATCTTCTGAATGTGAAGAGAAGCATAGCTGCTTATGGGGCCGTTCACATATCGCATCTTTTGCACGCACGCATATTAGGATTTCCCAGGATTTCCCAGGCGCACTCCATTGAAAACCACAAGTTAAATGACAAGAACTGACCGATCAGTTTCATGCTTTGTATGGAATATGCACATTTCGGTAGACTAATTACTTAAGACAAACACAGAACACCCAAATACTGCAGTGCTTTTTAATACCATGGAAGTCAGAGGTTACAGGTATTCAGTTTTCTAATGTCTTCTTTTTGCTAAAAACAAAAGACAAACAGGTGGAACAAATGAATTTTAAGTTTTGGAATTTTCAATTACTAAAAGAGCTGCAGTTTATTTTGTATTTTCATAGGCATATTTTATGTTTTTTAAGTTTAAAGTAAAGTATTTAGTAATCTTATTACTTTTTATATGAAGTAATCAATAATATAATCAGATGGTAATTTATCAGTAGTAATCTGTAATTTGTATTCTATTACTTTTTTAAAGTAACTTACTCAATACTGAAAATGGAGGAAGATATTTGATAACGTTTTGGATTATGTTTATGATAATGTAATGTTTATGGTCTGTTGTTTATGTTTATTTGTTTTATAAATTTGAATGATCATTATAACATGGTATATAAAAAAAATTGTACATCTTAAAATAATATATGACAAAAATATCAATAAAAATACTCTATATATATACTATATATATATATATATATATATATATATATATATATATATATATATATATATATATATATATATATATATATATATATATGTATATATATATATATATATATATATATAGTCAGAATTATTAACCCCTGTTTAATGGAGGGCAGATTTGTCTTTGCCATTATGACAGTAAATCATATTTTACTAGGTATTTATTTTTCATGACACTAGTATTCAGCTTAAAGGGCAGTTAAAGGCTTAACTAGGTAATTTAGGTAATAATTAGCTTAAAAGGGCTAAAAATTTTGACCATAAAAAAATTAAAATAAAATAAAAAACTGCTTTTATTCTAGCCGAAATAAAACAAATAAGACTTTCTTCAGAAGAAAAAATACTGTCAGACATTGTTTTGAAAATTTTCTTGCTCTATTAAACATAAAAAAAATAAAAAATTCAATGGGAGGCTAATAATATATAAGTATTGCTTTATTTTTATTTATTTAATTTAACTGGTATGTTAGGTAATGTATTGTTGTTGTTATTAATTTTATTATTATTATTATTATTATTATTATTTTATTGTATATTACATATTAAAATGAAAATATCTTATAATAAATAATAATAAATATAATACAAGTATAATTAAATTAACATAATTAAATAAAATAAATATCATTTATAAATAAATAGAATATAATTAAACTAATACCTTAACAAACAATATAAAAGCTCAAAGTATAAAAAGTAATACACGCAAAATATAGCAACAAAATCTAAATTTAAACAATACTTCAAACCAATTAAAAACCAGCATTGACACCACGTCAGATAAATAATGCAGCAAATACAGACAGCGGCGTCAGCTACCACTTTAAAGCTGTGCCAATATGTTAAGTAGAACACAATTACCATTGTGCAGATACAACAATACTGAGCATGTTCAAATTAGACTAAAATCACAATGAACACCATCCACACAACACGACCTGAACAAATTCAAGCAGACTTGAAAGCAAACAGAGGTAGAGCGTTCGACCGCCAGACTCGTGTGAAGTTGAATGCACTTTACGCATAACTCGCATGCATATTATTTGAAGGGGACATGGCGACGCTGAATTCATAATGTTTGCTTTGCATTGTAATAATGTCTAGGAGGCAGAGGAACATGCCCTGCTCTTGTGCTCAGATTGGGCTCATGAAATGCCATGCCTTGCCCATAGATCCCCCCATTTCAATTTCAATTTCCACTTTGAATCCAATTGGCAGCTTCTTTGATCTTTGCATGCAACTTGCAGTCGACTCCTGCAGCAAAAGCAGGCTATTGGGCCAATAACAAGGTGTTCTCTGAATGTCCCGTACACCTGTACAGAAATCTGCATGCCTGGAGGCACAGGGAGGACGGGTGGGACAACCAATTGCACAAAAGCGCCAATGCATTACACAAATTCCTCTCACAGTTCAATGCATTGTGCGATAGCACTGGTGCAGAACTGATAAAAGATCTTTAGACTTCACAATAAGGTTCCATTAGTTCATGTATTTACTAACATGAACTAATTATGAACGATACTTGTACAGCATTTATTAATCCTAGTTCAACATCTACTAATTCATTGTTAAAATCCATGTTCATGCTTGTTAACATTAGTTAATGTACCGTGAGTTAACATGAAACAACAATAAACAACTATTTTCGTTAAGTAACAGGAACTATAATGAACAAATACTGAAATAAATGTATTTTTCATTGTTTGTTTATGGTAGTAAATGCATTAACTAACATTATCTAATACAATCCTATTGCAAAGTGTTACCAAAAAGACTGTTTGATATTGATACAGATAACTAAACGGTATTTTGCTGAGGGTATCTTTGTGCTGGTGCATTGGCATGCCATCATATTCATAATACTGTATAAAGAATAAATAATACAACAAATAATAGCCACCAGTAGGTGACAGCAGGTTCATGTCTTAAGAGCAATCCAGTAACACTTTAGAATAACTATCCATTATAACTAGTAACAGATCATTAATAAACTGCTGGTTAATGATTTAAAAATGACTTGTTAAATAAAAGTTAATAGTTTGTTAATTATTTATAATTCTGCCTTATAGATAGGCAATAGATACAACCCGGTCTCATTTTGAAAACGTAGCCCTGCGGATATTTTCGGAGACCGCAAAATACGTCCCGGGAGGTACGTATTTGTGCAGTTTTAATTTTCGTGAATCCGCAAGAGACTGATGTGCACGCTTTTTCGCGTCTCGAACGCCTCTCGAGAGTGCGCTGTTCTCACGTAAAAAGCTGCCGAAGACTGCTGTCGAGCGACCGTCTCTGTCCGACTGACCGACGGGCTGAATGACTGAACGATTGACTCCTCCTCCTCCTCCTTTCCTAAACCTAAGCGACAATTTACGAAAGCCGTGCAGAAAAAGAAAAGCCCTCGTCCAATTTTGATCGCGTTTTAGGATTTCACCGCATTTTTGCCCTGTTACCAACTCGTTCACTTTTTTTTTGGATTCTGTTTTTTGTCTTACTTGATTTCTGGAACCGCTCTTCCCCGGACTCGAACCCAGTCTCGAACGCTGGCTTCTCCTCCTCCTCCTTTAGGCTTCCGCTCTACCGACGTAACACGACAAGCTAACCGGACAAACTGGTTGCGGCGAGAAAGCCCCCCACACAGAGAGGAGGCAAGCCATCAGCCCAGCTGGCGAGCGTAAAGAGGAGCGTCATTTTACAAATTTCCTACATCAGTAGTCGAATCATACAGAGGAGTTACTGGTAGACCATCTCAGAGTTATTGAATGGCATGAGTGGCTTGCCCGTAAGCATTGCAAAGGGCTATTGAGAAGGATAATCCATAACATTGCTTTGATGTATGGACATGTACCTCAGAAATTCTGTTAGTCTTGTGTTTAGCACAATAAGTGCCCAAACTTAATTAGTTTATATTCTGTTGTATACTGCTGTTTTGCCATGTGATGGCTCAGTATGTTTGCTTCTATACATTAAACACAATGGTTAACATTTCATCTGTGTAGTTTCTTTGATAAAATACAGCACACAGAAAAGCCTATGAGTGGAACGAGATTAAGGTACAATATTATCTTTTAAAAATCACATCAAATTTCTGTAGCTTGAACTTGTTTCATCCATTTGCTGTTCTACAAAGTTTCACTGGTGTTAGTAGATGGTTAACAAACTATTAACAACTAATCTGTAAAGTCTGAGTTAATATAGCTAATGGTAGTTATTAGCTTATGTTATTGGGACGTTATTCTTCATTCCTCATAAGAGTTTATTAACTAGAATAACGTTCCAATAACATATATACACTATTAACTGATACTTAACAAATCTTTAGTAAAAAAAATTGGATTGCATCACACCCCCTACAAAAAATAAAATAAAAATAAATCCAATATGTTGATGCTGACAAACTATACTGTTTTTTTTGTTGTTGTTTTTTGACAGATACCTCAGACTTGATTGAACGGGTTTGAGTTGCGCATGTGTGGAACAGGAACTTTTGTGCCATTTTTTTGCATTCTTTTTCCTTTTGAGTGACAAGCTCGATAATGTCAGATCACACTTCATTAAAGCAACAATTACAATATTATCATAAACAATAAACACCCTCTGAAAACTAGAAACAATGAGTGCAGAAAAGTCTCAGCATGAGGTAGCAGGCATTTGCATAATCTTCCAGATTTGAGACGGGGTCTTCGTGGAAAACCTGTTCTCTGCATTGAGTCATAGGTAAATAAATAAAAATGAACTCCTCCCCCCTTTTGACGCATTAAACATGAACTCTCTTATCTTGGGTTTGCGGGGCTGCGGATGCTCTTTGTTACCCAATTAGTTTACTGACGACCCCCTTGGTCTAATTTTCCTGTTTTGACAGGCTTGTACACCCTCGCCTAATGTGCTAGACCACCGGGACAGACGGCCAGACGCTGTCCAGACTTCTGCAGCCTCTATCAAGCGTTTCTATCTCACAAAAGGCTTCTGTGATAGCGCACCAGATGACTGCTGCAAAAAAAAATCTGCGATTTTCACACTGAATACTTTCATTTAGTGCTGCTCCTCCATCTGGACTGGTTTGATGAGCGTTTGTGTGACAAAAGACGAGACAGGGACCTCGGCTGTGGCCTCTTGCCTGTGAGGAAGTGAGCGTAAGTTGGGGCAGAAGAATCTAATAGACTTCACTCGCTGAGTTTAACATATGAGAACTCCGAAACACAAAAACAGAAGCGGCTCTGCTGATATAACACAACTCTTTTGCTTCAAAAAGAGCCCAGCTTGGCTCGATGCTCCAAACGAGACAATATATCACACGTTTGAAAGGCAGTTTCAGAATCGATTGCCAAGACTGGCTCATCGCGCACTTCAAAATATGCACATGTACGTGAAAGCACAGCCAACATCTCCTGGATTTCGCCACCAATTAACCATCTCCGCTTCACACGGTGGAATGCTGAATTCCAACAGGGGAATCGAGATTGCAAGTGAAAACTATTGTGGATTATCTCGGCTACTTTTCAAGGAAGTTGTTTCAGTGTCCCACAAGTGGAGTCTTGACAGTGACAGATGGCAAAGCAGCTGGCATCGCTCAAACTCTTCTCCCTTGTGCTAGATTTTTTCCCCCCTCAGTGTTTCGCCGTGGATTCTGCCGTGGCGTATTCCAACACCTTTGGCAAGACGTGGCGCAAACCGAGGGAGACAACACTGTGGACAAACTTATGTTGTTTCTTGCTAATTCAGATTTGATTGAGGTTATGCAAAATATCAAACTTCGGGGCGCTTTAGGCGGGCGTCAGTTTTTACTTTTTTTTTTAATAGACAAAAAGAAAAAACTTCTCAAAGCTGCTGACGTCAATTCATATGTTAGAAACTGCAGTTTAACTTGCTGCGAGATACGATTAAACCAGCAACTTTACTGTAAACAGCCCTGAGCTTTCACTACTTGACCATAATCTCATTCATTTATTTTCATTTCGGCTTAGTCCCTTTATTAATCTGGGGTCGCCACAGCGGAATGAACCGCCAACTTATCCAGCATATATTTCACACAGCAGATGCCCTTCCAGCAGCAACCCATCACTGGGAAACATCCACATTCACTACAGACAATTTAGCTTACCCAATTCACCTCTACCACATGTCTTTGGGGGAAACCCATGGAGGACACCCACGGAAACACAGGGATGCAAACTCCACACAAGAATACCAACTGACCCAGCTGAGACTCAAACCATCGACCTTCTTGCTGTGAGGCGATTGTGCTACCCACTGCACCACCATGCTGCCCTCTAATTATTATCTACTTTTTTGAAATGACTATCGTGATATACCCAACATGCTCAATTTAACAAAATAATCCCATTCATTAAACACCTCCATAAGCCTCGAACTAGGGCTGAATATATTTTGATTGGTGATATTGATTCTCAAAAACCATGAATCAATGTTTTTCCCATATTCCCAGTGTGGTGGACAGAGCGTGGCCGAACACCCAGAAAGTTGGGAGAGCGAGGGGAAACACCGGCGGCTGGTCAGTAGCCCAATCAGAAATAATTAATAACACCTGTTTTCTCTAGTGATTGGGCCAGGGAGACTCCTTCTTAAGGGAGCGAGAGAGATCAGTCCAGGGAGAGAGAGAGCGGAGCGACAACCTGCGCTTAAAGAACGGAGGAGACACTAAGAATAAATAAAATTATCACTTACTTTAAGCCGACCCTGTCTTCTTCTTCCCTCAACAAAGAAACCATCTACACCACGCTTTACTACTCGCTGTATAAACTTCAAATATAGCTTAGAAGGGATAGTTCACCACGAAAAAAGCTGCTGACGTCAATTCATATGTTAAAAAACAGCATTTTAAAATCGGAATTTGCTCCTAGCTAGTATTAAACCTGTATCCTTAGGGCCCGTGCACCCCGGGATGCTATTTGCTCGCATTTTTCGTTGACGCTTAACAATTTGTCACTAAATAAAGGACACCAATGTGATCATGCACACCAACGTGCAAAACAGCAGGCGTAAGAGCATCATTTTTAAAGAAATGCCACATGCATGTTTTGTTTGTTTTTTCGATGCGCCACATCAAAACGTTCTCCACCTATCAGATTAGCACTTTTGTTCATGTGCATGTTACAGTAAACAGCACTTGGAGGCGCTCAATCGCAAAACTGTCAATGCGAGCACACATTGAAGAAGGCGCCCAGACGTAATATGAATGTGGAGCTGCTTATTGCACTGTGAACAATTATCATTTCTTCATCGCTAGAGCTGGAGCTGCTACTTAATCCAACCATGCTTGTTTGAGTCGACTTTGAAGTCAACTTTCTCTCGTCTTCTTTGTTACAAGCAGGTGTCAGAAGCTTAAAGTTGTGGGGTGCCATCTAACGTCAAGGAGTGATTTTGCATACTCTTCTGCTCGACAGCAGTAAAAATCGTTTGAGTTTGAATCTGGAAAAACGTCTCAAAAAACGCTGATAATAAACGCAAACGAAAAGTGTCCCAGTGTGTACAAGCCTTTACTGTAAGCAGCCCTAAGCATTCAGTCTTTAACTATATTCTAGTTTATTGAAATGACTATCGTGATATACCTAACATCCTTTTTACCTTGATTCAATAAAAAAATCACATTCATTAAAAACCACCACAAGCCTCAAACTAGGACTGAAATATTTTGATTCATTCAATGCTGATTCTCAAAAGCCATGAATCAATATTTTCCCATATTCTCACTTGTACTACTCGCTGTATACCCCTGAAATAGCTTAGAAGGGATAGTTCGCCCCAAGATAAAAACAGACTCACTATTTACTCATCCTCGACTGATTCCAAACAGTGTGCGAATTAGACATTGACCATCGGGGGGTCAACTTTTTTGGTAATGTTAGCTTGTGTAAAACATGCTTCAGTGAATCAAATGTATGTGTTTATTTAAATTACATCTAATTTATTCATAAAATGTATTTAAGTCTCCAGTGTTTTATGGGGTAGGCTATTTAGTGTATTCTGACCTAATTAGCTATTTCGGCTTACTTTAGGACAAACTATGCAAACAATTTAAATAATTTGACGTTACTTTTAGGCAATATGTAGAAACAAACACCTATTTTATGAGAAAACATGGTTTATTCCTCGTGTTGTGAACTTGCGGTGTCTATCGGTACTGTAAATCTGCCGGTTTCAGACTTTTGAATGACTTTTTTCTTGCATTGACTGATTGGTGTGATTTTGCATTCACAATGGTATGAACCGTATAGGGGTGGTCAAATGGATGTTTATTATATTAATTAATAATATTATTATTTCAAATACAGATCAGAGTAAACTTTTCATTCCACTGTGGCAACCCCAGATTAATAAAGGGACTAAGCCGAAAAGAAAATGAATGAATGAATGAATGAATGAATGAATGAATGAATGAACGAATAAATGAATGAATGAACGAATAAATGAATGAATAAAAGAAGCTGTTGACTCATTCCACTGTGGCAACCCCAGATTAATAAAGGGACTGAGCCGAAAAGAAAATGAATGAATGAATGAATGAATGAATGAATGAATGAATGAATGAATGAATGAATGAATGAATGAATGAATGAATGAAGTTGTTGGTACATTCCATTGTGATGACCCCAAATTAATAAAGAGACCAAGCCAAAAAGAAAATTATGAATGAAGTTGGCGGTTCATTCCACTGTGGCGACCCCTGATAAACAAAGGGACTAAGCCGAAAAGAAAATGAATGAATGAATGAATGAATGAAAAAAGTTGTTGGTTCATTCCACTGTGGCAAACCCAGATTAATAAAGGGACTAAGCCGAAAAGAAAATGAATGAAGGAATGAATGAAGGAATGAATGAGTGAAAGAAGTTGTTGGTTCATTCCACTGTGGCAACCCCAGATTAATAAAGGGACTAAGCCGAAAAGAAAATGAATGAATGAATGAATAAATGAATGAAGTTGTTGGTACATTCCACTGTGGTGACCCCAAATTAATAAAGAGACCAAGCCAAAAAGAAAATTATGAATGAAGTTGGCGGTTCATTCCACTGTGGCGACCCCTGATAAACAAAGGGACTAAGCCGAAAAGAAAACGAATGAAGGAATGAATGAATGAATGAATGAATGAAAAAAGTTGTTGGTTCATTCCACTGTGGCAAACCCAGATTAATAAAGGGACTAAGCCAAAAAGAAAATGAATGAAGGAATAAATGAAGGAATGAATGAATGAAAGAAGTTGTTGGTTCATTCCACTGTGGCAACCCCAGATTAATAAAGGGACTAAGCCGAAAAGAAAATGAATGAAGGAATGAATGAATGAAAGAAGTTGTGGGTTCATTCCACTGTGGTAACCCCAGATTAATAAAGGGACCAAGCCAAAAAGAAAATTATGAATGAAGTTGGCGGTTCATTCCACTGTGGCGACCCCTGATGAATAAAGGGACTAAGTCGAAGGAAAATGAATGAATGGTTGCCACTACTTGCATTTTACAGTTGATTCAATTGTTGAATGCAACAGTCTCTCCAACAAATGACTGAACTGTGCGCACACAACAAGATTAAGCAATAAAAGGTGAACTGACAACGAAATGTAGCTACAGTGTGCATGTGGCTAGTGCCTCTATTGCTTTCAGACTACTAATGAAGCACACTGAATAAGACTTTTAACACAGCGTTTGCTTTAGTGCAATTACAGAGCTTCATTTTTTGTAGTTCCAGATGGATGAAATTACTTCACACTTCCCCCCTGACAGATTTCTGGTTGCTAATGTGTCCCCTAATGCATTGAGAGCGCATGTCTCTAGAGTCTCAGCCAGTCTCGGTTCTGCTTTCAGGTCACTTTTGCACGTAAGGACCACCAAACATCTCACCTGCCCCTGTCAGTCACCCTGTGACTTATTAAGGGAAAATGAGCACCCAATCGTGTAAAGTTATCTACCTTGTTCTTCATCCACCAACTAGAGTAAAGTCACCATAGTTATGCAAAAATAGTAATATGACCTTTTGAATCAATTATTCATTTTCTTTTCGGCTTAGTCCCAATTATGAATCTGGGGTCACCACAGCGGAATTAACCGTCAATTTATCCAGAATGTTTCATGCTGTGGATGTCCTTCCAGCTGCAACCCAACACTGGGAAACATCCATACACACTCATTCAGAAAATAATACTGTATATACAGTTGAAGTCAGAATAATTTTTTCTCAACTGTCTACAGAACAAACCATCGTTAAACAATAACTTACATAACTACCCTATCCTGCACAGTTAACCTAATTAACCTAGTTAAGCCTTTAAATGTCACTTAAAGCTGTATACAATAATTAGAAAAGTATCCAGTATAATATTTACTTTCATCTTGACAAAGATAAAATAAATCAGTGATTAGAAATGAGTTGTTAAAACTATAATGTTTAGAAATGTGTTGAAAACATCCTCTCTCCGTTAAACAGAAATTGGGGGAAAAAATAAAAAGGCGGGCTAATAATTCTGACTTCAACTTTATATTTCTATTTTATTCAATATAATTATTTACAATAGATACAAGATAATTATTTTACAAGCATTTTTTTCTTGCTTTCATTCTAGTACATTATACCAAAGACATATTTTCAAAGGGAGAGTTCACCCAAAAATGAAAATTCTGCCATCATTCACTTGCTTTTGACATGTACCAAACCAATTTGAGTTATTTTTTGAATGTATATAATTATTATTTTTTTAAATGTTGGAAACTTGTAACCATGGACCCCCATTGTATTTGTTTTTCCTATTATGGAAGTCAATGGGTACAGGTTTGTAACATTTTTTTATTTTTAAATATCGTATTTTGTGTATAATAAGAAAAAGGAAATTCATGAAGATTTGTATCACTCCAGGATAATTAATTGTATTCCCTTGTTTTTGCTTTTACCTTTAATTGTTTCCTCTATTGTTCTCCCTTTTATGGATGTAATAGTTATCGGTTCCCAACATTTTTCAAAATATTTTCTTTATATATATATATATATATATATATATATATATATATATATATATATATATATATATATATATATATATGGTCCTTTTGAAAACAAATTATGATATTTACAATAAAAAAAATGTTGGAAACTTATCGTCATTGACTTCAATTGGATTTGTTTTTCCTACAATTAAAGTCAATACTTACAGGTTTGTAAAATTTTTTTTTTAAATATCTTATTTTGTGTATAATAAGAAAAAGCTAACTCAAGAAGGTTTGGAATCACTCCAGGACGAGTAATTGTTTTTCCTTGATTCTCTTTTATCTTTAATTGCTTCCTCGATATCGGTTTCCAACATTCTTCAAACTGTCTTCTTTTTAATATATTATATATTACTATATAATTTTTTGATTCTTCAGAAAAAAAGAAAAAAAAAAAAAAAAAAAATATATATATATATATATATATATATATATATATATATATATATATATAAATATATATATATATATATATATATATATATATATATATATATATATATATATATATATATATATATATATATATATATATATATATATATATATATATATATATATATATATATATATATATATAGTATAAGAATGTTGGAAACCTGTAATCATTGACTTCCATTGCATTTGTTTTCCTACAATGGAAGTCAATTGTTACAGGTTTGTGACATTTTCCAAAATATCTTATTTTGTGTATAATAAGAAAAAGGAAAGTCATGAAGGTTTGGAATCACTCCAGGATAAATAATTGTTTCCTCCATTATTTTCCCTTTAATGGATGTCAGTGGTTATCGGTTTCCAACATTCTTCAAAATATCTTATTTTTATAGATATTATATATTTATATATTACTTGTTTGGTCCTACTGAAAACAAAAGAAGATATTTACAGTAAAATAATGTTAGAAACCTGTAACCATTGACTTCCATTGCATTTGTTTTTCTACTATGGAAGTCAATAGTAACAGGTTTGTAACAATTTTCCAAATATCTTATTTTCTATTTTATAATAAGAAAAAGGAAACCCATGACGGTTTGGAATCACTCCAGGATGAGTATTTTTTTTTACCTTGTTTTCTCTTTTACCTTCAATTGTTTCCTCCATTGTTCTCCCTTTTATGGATGTCAATGCTTATCGGTTCCTAAAATTCTTCAAAATATTTTCTTTTTTTGTTATACAAAAAAAAAAATACAATGAAAAAAAAAAGGAAATGATGAGAGAAATTAAATTTTTGTGTGTGAACTATTCCTTTAATGTTACATACATTGAATAGACTAAGAAAATAAAATGAATCAACCTTTTCTTATAGTGTAAAATGAACACTATTAAATTTAATACACCATCTGAAATCTCCAAAATGCAGCCTAACGCGAGTTGAAAGTACATAGTATTAATTTAACTTTTAAAAAATATTTTACAGCAGCACCTATTTATTTTATAGTCTAAAATCACTGCAATTCAATTGAACACAACCTCTGAAATCTCCCAAAATGCAGCCCAAGCCGCTTACGCTCACATAAAATAAAGTATCCAGTTTGCTGCACACGGACTGAAAAGGAAAGAGCCCTTGTCAAATGACGTCTATGGTGGATGTATCATTCACGAACTTGACACCATGAATTGTGACGCGGCGTTTAACGGTGTCTTCGCCCTGATTGTGCTAAACTATGTAGCCATCACTTCAGTCACAAAGCGGCGGCCGCTTATCGCTGTCCCTCCATATCTGTTTGCCTGTTTGGGACATGCAGTGATGAAGAGGAGAAGGGGGAAATGTCAGGTTCACTTGTAGATCAAGTCGAGCATGTATTATCTCAGCTCTAGTCATCTGTGGCCCCAGCAGCCGCTGGCGCTGTGAGGAGAAAACACACACACACACACCTCCTCCGTTTACTGTCAGAGAGCCGGAGACTGACTGTGAGAGAGAGAGGACGAATAAATCCCAGAATAAAACACCCCTCTACTGTGAGGTCGTGACCTCGAGTCCTCTGAATCCCCTCAGGCTCCACTATAGTTACAGTACATAAGGAGGGATCAGTTTAACAAATGCATATTTTTTCTGATCTTTGAATATTTCGATCTACGAGTTTGTTTGTTTATTGTGGGGAAAATGTCATGGATATGTAAAATACCTTCAAGTTTTGAAGACTATAGTGAAAATGTTATTTTCAAAATTGAAAATTCTGACACTCTTTACTCGCCCTTGACATCCAAACAGTTTGAGGGTTTTTTTTTTTTTTTTGGTTATTTGGAAAACTAAAAAAGACATTTAATAAAATGTTGGAAACCTGTAACCATTGACTTGTGAACAATGTTTTTGAATATTATGATGTAAATGCCACACTCTACAGTCTACACTATAAAAAAATCTGTTATTTTACTTTTTTCCGGCATCTGGGGTAACGGACGGATAAATTACGGACGTTAAATTACAGAAATTTACTGTAAAATAACAAGCGTTGAATTCCAAAAATTAACTGTAAAATAACAGACGTTAAATTGCAGAAATTGACTGGAAATTTTAATGTAAGGAAATTTCTGTAATTTATTGTCTGTTATTTTATGGTAAATTACTGCAATTTTACGTCATTTTCTAATAAATTTCTGTAATTTAATGTCCATTATTTTACGGTAAATTTCTTCAACTTAATGTCTGTTGATTTAAGGTAAATCTTTGTAATTTAATATTCGTTATTTTATGGTTAATTTCTGCAATTTAACATCAGTTATTTTATGGTAAATATTTGTAATTAAACATCCATTATTTTCTAGAAGGTTTCTACAATTTAATGTCCATTATTTTACGGTAAATTTCTGCAATTTAAAGACTGCTATTTTATGGTAAATTTCTGTAATTTACCGTCCGTTACTTTACATTAAGTTTCTGCAATTTAACGTCTGTTATTTTATGGTCAATTTCTGTAATTTAACGACTGCTATTTTACGGTAAATTTCGGTAATTTAACGTCCGTTTTTTACGGTAAGTTTCTGCAATTTAATGTCTGTTACTTTACGATAAATTTCTGTAACTTAACATCTGTTATTTGGTAACACTTTACAATAAGTTCATTCGTTAATGCATTTACTAACATGAACTAATCATGAACAACACATGTACAGCATTTATTAATCATAATTGAAGATTTACTAATGCATTATTAACATCCAAGTCCATGCTTGTTAACATTAGTTAATGCACCGTGAATTAACATGAACTAACAATGAACTACTGTATTTTCATTAACGTTAGCTAACATGAACAAATACAGTAGTAAATGTATTGTTCATTGTTTGTTCATGTTAGTAAATGCATTAATTGACATTATTAAATGAACCTTATTGTAAAGTGTGAGCTGTTATTTTACAGTAAATTTCTGTTATTCTGTAAAGTGTTTTTCAGTCAGAGCAGCAAAAAGATGGAATAAAATACATAGTGCATATTACAGAAAGTACCACTTTTAATATTTTTAAAACTGTGCTTAAATTTGGCCTAAAGAAAATCAAATATGTAACCACTGATCTGGTTTCATTTTATCTACTATGATGTATTGTATGTAGCATACTGTAAGTGTGTGTTGTACTATAAAAAGGTTAATATTGCTAAACTTGTTACAACTTCCTGCCCAGGGACTAGAGCTGTAAATTAGCTTTATAGCTAACTCTGGCACAACATGTCATGTTGTACATTGTTCCTGAATAAATAAATAAACAAACAAACAAACAAACAAACAAACAAACAGACAAACAGACAAAACAAACAGGGATGAATGTAGATCTGTTTGAAAAAGTAGGACATTTCCTTCCTGTGCTACTTCCTGGAGAATTTTGCAAATCAATATTATAAAAGATCTGAGATTTCCGTATAGAAATTTGCAATGGCATAAGATCTGTAATTATTTATCACTTTTATATTGATTGTTATGGGCGGCACAGTGGCTCAGTGGTTAGCACTGTCGACTCACAGCAAGAAGGCCGCTGGTTCGAGTACAGACTGGGCCAGTTGCCATTTCTGTGTGGAGTTTGCATGTTCTCCCTGTTTGTGTGGGTATCCTTCAGGTTTAGAGTCCAAAGACATGTCGTCACCTTGGAATTATAAGGTTCTATCTGACTTTCATGTTTTCATATTCATTTACATATTCTTATTAAATGACAACTTATTTACATATGGGATGTTGTTTACATTTTAAGACTTTTTATTTAAAAAACAAATGCTACACACATACTGTTTGCTATAGAATGCAAACACTTTAAAGTTCATTATCTCAAAATCATTCAGAACGCAGATAGAACCTTATAATTCCAAAGTGACAACGTGCTATAGGTAAACTTAGTAAATTAGTAAACAAAACTGGCCTTTGTGTATGAGTGTGTGTGTGTGTGAATGCGAGAGTGTATGGGTGTTTCCCAGTACCAGCTTGCAGCTGAAAGGGCATCCACTGCGTAAAACAAATGCTGGAATTGTTGACGATTCATTCCACTGTGGCAACCCTGAAAATAAGGGATTAAGCCGAAGGAAAACGAATGAATAAATGAATATTGATTGCTGTCAAAACCTATGTAGAGTTCAAATATTTACTGTAAAACCAAATTTATAGTATTTTAAGTTAAAATTTTCCTGACTAAATGACTGAATCACCCTGACTCCATTATATTAACCAATGAATATATTATAAAAGTGGAACATGTTATCAAATTAACCAAATAAATGAACTTCGTGGAGGACTATTCTTTGAACTTCCTGTAAAATGATTTAATATTCTGATAAGAATTTTAAGTCAATTAAATCTCCCTACTTTACCTTCACCACACTCAGAAAACACTTGAATCTTGACCAAACAATAATTTCAATATAAATGACTAAACTTAAAAAGCTTCTATATCATTACACAGACTAAAAAAAATGTATCCCTATTAGTCTAACTAAAAACATAATATTCTTAGTGACTTCGCAGCAATGAAGCATCATCCACATCTACCATAGATAAAACATTAGCCATAAAATAACTAAATATATATGCCTCAAAGAACCAGCATGATTAAATTAATTCCAAGCTTTTTACATTAAAAACAAGACCTCAATGAAAGCATCAGTGGTAGATGGATTTAGGTACAAAATCTTTGTGTATTCCCCATATAAAAAAAGCCCATTTAGCAATCCATTTCCAGTTTGACCCTTAGAATTTTAAAAACGCAGCTTTAGAAGACGACACAAAGAGCACATCACCTTGGACCGCAGATTTCACTTTGTTCCTGCGTGTGCCATTATGAGCACTGTGATCTGAATATGGGAAATTACTTTATGAAGGATTCTAGTACCTTAAATACGTGTAGCAGAGCACGTAATTGCTAAAGCTGCTGAATCAAAGGCATGAATGCTGGACCTCCTGTGTCTTTACTCCAGGGTATAATAACCCCTGATGCTTAGTTAGCAAGCTTTATGTTTAATAGCAGGATCTGCTCAAATAAATAAAGACTGATGAGCGACTTAATGAAAAGAGATTTCCACAATGAAACCGGAAATAACAGACAAATCTGCTCAAGAGGGGGGAAAGTTTGTCTCCAAAACAACTTTTACAGAAACCATTTTTTCACATCTAAATGAAACGCACTGTATTTTATTCAGAAATATGTCACATTGCTGGAGTAAGATGTGCTGTGAATATCGTTTCATGTCGACATTAAAGGTTGTGCTGTCTGGATTTCTCCTTAACGCTTCCTGGAAGTCATAAAGGAGCGATTGTGTTTTGGAAATGAGCTCACATGAACATTACAACATCATCATAATTACCAGCAGGAAACTGGATTTTCTTTGAGCCCCGACTTGGTATCAGTTGTCAGTTAAGGAATTGTTGCCGGTCATATTAAACAGTTGGGTGTACATTTTTAGTGCTAGAAAATGCTCTTCATTTACCTGGTTTATGAGGCAACAGGCTTGTGCAGCAGAACTCTATTTCCTTCATATTTATTACTAAAGAAAAAACTATGCAAATTCTAATTTATTAGAGAATATATCTATTTACAGGGGGGAGAAGGATGTATTTATATTGTGCATATTTATATTATAAATCTAATATTAAAGAAAGCTATTTCTTACTATTAAAGAGAAAAGAGAAAATATCCAGTGAGCGGAAGTTCTGTGGGCGCAATTGCCTTGTTGATGCCAGAGGTCAGAGGAGAATGGCCAGACTGGTTCCAGCTGATAGAAAGAAGACAATAACTCGTTACAACTGAGGTGTGCAGAAGAGCATCTCTGAACGCACAACACAACGAACCTTGAGGCAGATGAGCTACAGCAGCAAAACACCACATTGGGTGCCACTCCTGTCTACCCATCTTCTGATGACTACTTCCAGCAGGATAACACGCTATAAAGCACCAATCATCTCAGACTGGTCTCTTGAACATGGCAATAAGTTCACTATACTCAAATAGCACTCACAGGCACGAGATCTCAATCCAATAGAGCACCTTTGGTATGTGGTGGAACAGAAGATTCGCATCATGGATGTGTAGCCGACAAATCTGCAGCAACTGCGTGATGCTATCATATTAATATGGATCAAAATCTCTGAGGAATATTTCCAGTATCTTGTTAAATCTTTGCCATGAAGGATTAAGGCAGTTGTGAAGGCAAAAGGGTGTCCAATCCAGTACTAATAAAATTTTACCTAATAGAATGCCCGGAAAGTGTATATTTAAGTATACAGATATTTGTTAAACTAATTTCCATGACTTTTTCAAAACTTTGTAGGTTTATCTGTTTATATATATATATATATATATATATATATATATATATATATATATATATATATATATATATATATATATATATATATATATATATATATATATATATTGCAAGTCTCCCATGCTCACAAAGTCAGTAATAATGTGAGAAATTGTTCCAAAAATCAATAATCAATCAAATTATTATATGAATATACATTTTAACATGTCATCTATTTCTGTGATCTAAAGCTGTATTCAGCATCATCCACTGGGTTTCCATCTTAACAAACTAAATCTAGTCAAATATTGCAAAAATAAAATAAAATTAAATTAAATTAAACAAAATTAAATTAAACAAAATAAAATAATTAAATAAAAAAAATTAACAAAATAAAATAAAAATAAAATAAATCTCAAATGCAAATTAGGTGAGTGTCCATCAAGTTGTTACAGAAGCTGACTGTGGTATTGGTAACCTAGCAACCACCAGTAAATAATAAAGCAAACAAAATGGAGCAGCTGATTGGTCAAATGATAAAAATCTTCACTACGTCAAGAGTTTATTTGGCATATGCATTCTCATTATTTGCATCAACCATTTTACCACCTCAAGCAAAAGTACTGTTTTTGCGAATCAAGCATTTTCTTTTTTTTTTCGAAATGTGTCTTTCCATCACTCGTTTCTAACTTCAAAAAGCACATTAACACAGAGTGATGGAAACCTAGCTACTGTATCACATCAGTCTCACACGATCCCTCAGAAATCATTATAAAATGCTGATTCGCTGCTCAAGAATGCATGCATTATCACTATTAACGCTTTAAACCGGTTAATATTTCAGCAGAAACCACAATAAAAATGTATTTTCAGCATTTTTGAATATAAAGCAGAACAGCACAAATGTCTTCATGCAATGAACTTCATAAATCCTTGCTGAATAAAAGAAATAATTTAAAGAAAATTTAAAAAGAAAATAATACTGACCTCAAATGATAGTGTATCTGAACAAGCCCTAGACCTTAATCTTCGATTAGAAATCAGACTCTATGATGTTCTGCATTGCTTTTCTAAACAAGCCATGCTTTACATAGAGAGTGGCATATAAAAGAGACTTGAGGGTGGGCTCTTTTTGCTCACGCAAACACACATTTCCTTCATAAAACGTGTTGATTTTATGTGGCCTGTCGCTCTTCCCACTCAACCTCAGCCAGACGCTAAAAGCTAAGCCATTTTCATTTCAGCAGTCCGAGACGTCAGCGGTCTAGTGGCTGGTTAAAGCCCAGCAAAGTAATTGATGCGTGCAATCGCAAATTGGTTCCCCGCCTAAACTTTGGGCCTATTATTTCATTAGATAAAGCCACATTCGGGTTGCCAAAATCATTTTTTTGTGTCCAACAAGGAATTAAAATCCCGTTAAAGCTCACATGCCGGCGACATTACAAACAGGGGCAGATTTCTCCCTCTGATAAAGATAGCCTCAGATGTAAAGAAGATCAATATGAGCCTGACGTGCCAAACATACAGTTCTCTTGCTTAGGAGCAAATAAACCTCACTTGCATTTATAATTAGATGTAAGTGTAAATAATTGGTTATGCGTGTGCCAACATGAGGATGATGTTTGTCTGTGTGCGTATGTGTGCGCTCCACTCTCAAGTCCCACTGATTCGTCTTTCCAGCCATGTTGAATCCTCTTTTCTTATCAGAGCAGTGCAGGCCTGCATCAGGCGCTCCTTGCTATGACAGAGGCTACAACAATAGGCATGCGATACCGCTGCTTAGCGCTGCGTTTCGGAGGGGAAACCTGCCACAGGCACAGATTAACAACACACACACACACACACATACACACACTTGCTCTCTCTCCCTTTCAAACACACGCACGCACTCCCACCAAATAGATTGCAGCCACCAAAACAAAACATTTTTCCAAAGGCCCGGCTCTTGATTAATGAAGTAATGACAAGAAGAAAAATATAATTTCTGTATGAAAAAAAAGAAATATATATATATATATATTGTTCAAGTTTGAGATGAACAATAAACCTATAGGAGGAGATAAAGAGCAGTGATGGCTGGAATTATTCCTCCTGCTCATTCGATGCAGTAAATTACGGCCTAAAAAACAATCCAGGAGCCCAACAGACGGTGGTTGGCCCTCTGACAGCTGCGGATGAAGACAAAAGCATGTTGTTTCTGCGGTCGTGGACACTTCACATATATAAACACCAGCTACAAGAGCCTGACTACTGGTTTAACACTCATGCTGGTTCATGAAACCTCCCCTGAGGAATCTGGATAGCTCTAAAGAGTCTGGATTTTTGTTTATTTCAGATGTTTCTCCTGATATTTTGGGGGGAAACTCCTACTTGACATACTGTAGAATATCTGCTATAAATGAAAGGAGAAGAGAATCACTCAGATTTCAGAAAAACTGGATAAGACGTGATTGATATTTGACTTTTGATTGCACTCTGTGAAACTGTTACTGGGGTCTTTTTCTGAGTGGAAATATCTGAGAATTGTGGCACTCTTTTTATTTTAATTTAATTTGTGCTCTATTTAGTTTAATTTCTTTGAGAAACAATTAAAATAAAAAAAGGGCAATGAAGTTAATAAAATACATAAAATTATATTTCTAAACTTATTAAAAACGGTAAATTTATTTGTATTTTTTATTGAATAATTATCCAATAACAATTATTAAAATTAAAAATATACAAAAATATACAAAATAAAGTCTTGTATTATTTAAATCATTTATGTAAAAAAAAACACAGAAAAAGAGAAAGAAAGAAAAAAGGCAGAAAAAGAAAGGAAGCAAGGAAAGAAGGAAGGAAGAAAGGACGGATAGAAGAAAGAAAGAAAGAAAGAAAGAAAGAAAGAAAGAAAGAAAGAAAGAAAGAAAGAAAGAAAGGAAGGATGAAGAAAGGAAGGAAGAAAGGAAGGAAGGGAGGGAAGAAGGAAGGAAGGTAGGAAGGATAAAGAAAGAAGGGAAGGAAGGAAGGAAGGAAGGAAGGGAGGGAGGAAGGAAAGCAGGATGAAAGAAAGAAAGAAAGAAAGAAAGAAAGAAAGAAAGAAAGAAAGAAAGAAAGAAAGAAAGAAAGAAAGGTAGCGGAAGGGAAGGAATTAAAGAAGGAAGGAAGGAAGGAAGGAAGGAAAGGAAGGAAAGGAAGGAAGGGAAGGAAGGGAAGGAATGAAAGACTGAAGGACGGAAGGAAAAATGAAAAAAGAAAGAAAGAAAAAAAAGAAAGAAAGAAGGGAAGAAAGAAAGGAAGAAAGGGAGGAAGGAAGGAAAAAAGAAAGAAAGGTAGGGGAAGGGAAGGAATAAAAGAAGGAAGGAAGGAAGGAAGGAAGGAAGGAAGGAAGGAAGGAAGGAAGGAAGGAAGGAAGGAAGAAAAGACTGAAGGAAGGAAGGAAAAAACGAAAAAAAGAAAGAAAGAAAGAAAGAAAGAAAAAAAGAAAGAAATAAAGAAAGAAAGAAAGAAAGAAAGAAAGAAAGAAAGAAAGAAAGAAAGAAAAAAAGAATGAAAGTAATGATGGACGGTAATGAAGGCAGGGAGGAAAAAAGAAAAGAAATGAAAAGAATACAAAAGAAAAGAAAAGAAAAGAAAAGGGATGTTTCCGTATTGCAGTTCAGGAAATTGTACTTAACGTCATTCAAATTCTAATTCTGCTTCAGTTCAGAGTCACTCAGTCGTTATGGATTTGGCAAAACCCCCAAAAGTACTGAAAACTCACAAAGCGTTGATGCAGAAAATGACCTGACAAGGCTGTCAGTAAATGTACAATTGACAGAAAGAAAAGGCGAGGATACAGATCCTCCCATGTTTATCACCGCCTCTTAACAAAGCCTTTTAATTAGCGCAACATTCATTAGATGACCACTGAACTAAAAGCCATACTTAACTCACTGCCACCCTTGGAAGGCGGCCCCGTAAATCTGCAGTTCGTTATTAGGTTGTTTCCAAATCAATTATTAACACTTAAAGTGGACACTGGGCAGTGATCGGCGCAGAGCCACAGGCCGCAGTCAGGGTTGAGTCCAGACCCGGTAATTACCGTGATGAAGACACCTGCTACTCAATGGCTTCGACCCGCACCGGCCGCCCGGCCCCCAGATGGCACACATTTATGTCTGAGTGTCATTATTAATTTGTGTTAATTTGGTGGGGGTGGACAGGCTCGTCGCTCACCTGCGCAGGGGCTGCTGGGTAATTGAGCTCTAATGGCCTGATTGATCGGCAGGAGAGAGAGCTTGAGCGACTATCATTCAGACAGAGGGAGAGAGAGAGCTCAGTTTAAACAGCCGTCAAATTCGAGACCAAAATTAGGGCTGCAGCATGCCAATATATTTCATTCATTCTTTTTCTTTTCGGCTTAGTCCCTTCATTTGTCAGGGGAAAAAACATTAACGTTCCCTAAACATTAATGTCAATATACTTTACTCAGTTTTAATTTTATTCAGGTGAGTTTGATTAGGGTTGGAGCTGAACTCCGTGAACAAACATCGGCCCTCCAGGAATGAGTTTGATGGCCACTGCAGTTGAATTGGATATACTAAATTGGCCATAAAGTTTATAAATGGGAGAATACGCGGGTGGCAGAGTAAACTGGTGGTTCATTCCACTGTGGCGACCTATGATAAAGCAAAGACTAAAGCTCCAGTCAGATCACATGATTTTTATTGTCAGTTACTAAAGTCACTATGTCAGATTATGCGATTTTGTCTTGATAAAATCTTGACTTGTCATGGCTAACAAATCTCATGATGTCTACGATGAAAGTTTCCCAAAGCAGGCACAAGTGTTGCTATAACAATATTTCTATCTTAATTTCAATGTTTTTTTTATTTTTTATTTTATTTAAATCTCTATAAACAATGATGCCTGCTGACAACTAGGCTACATTATTTAAGGGCATTTGTTATGGCTTTGATAGGATTAAACGTATATTTCCTTTTCAATATTAAGATATATTCTTTTAAATCTAAATATATAGTATCCAGCCATGGGTTTCTTATTAAACTCTCTCTCGCCTGAACTTGCCGAGAGTGAGACCGAGAAAATGAAAGCACATCAGCACTGAGGAAAAATCAGATGCTCAAGACAAAATAATGACATTTAAAAAAAAAGGTTTTTGATGCAACAATTATGGCAAAGTATTAATTAAATTCTTGTTTTCCATGAAGCGGAACAAATCATCTATGAGGCACAGCTGACTAGTGGGGCCAAACAAAAATATTCTGCAAACAAGGTGGGCTATTTACACTACGTGCAAATGACCACTCCGAATATGTAAATTTTTTATGAATTTTGTTATATAAATAATAAAATAAAATAAAATAAAATACAATTAAAATTAAATTAATATTTTTTTGTTGGTCTGTTATCTACTAAATAAACAACAATAACAATTACCATCTGATATTAAGTGCTTCAATACCAGTCATGTTTCAGTGCCAAAGCACAAACTGGTTTGTTAAATAAAATAAAATCTAGCCTAAATAAAATTCAGAGAAGCCTCACTGTTTTCATTGGTAATGACAAAATCATCCATTGCCTGTGAGTTTCAGTTGAATTTGTTTATTCAAGTATTAGCAGCATTGAATGTGTTCCCAGATTACTTCGGAAGAAGGAACTCGTTTGGAAGGCTGAGAGAACTCAGAAACTCGTAAGAATGGAGATGTCTGCATATTTGTACCAGTCTGTCAAATAAAATAGCTTAAAACAATTAAATATTATAGAGAATGTAGTTAAAGTTTGCATAACCAATGATCGATGTTATCCACCAAAGACCCACCCATAAGTAAATACGCAGCCTGTTTTTTGATTGCCTGACCAGCGGATTAAAGGCAGCACCCAAAGATATAACCAAGGAATGATGTTATATCTCGGTGTCACCCACTTGACGGAACTCGTCGTGAAAAACGGGAAAAAATTAAACATAGAAGGCTTTCTGTGATGGTGTTGTGAGGCGTTGCAGACATTGCATCGGTTGTCGTAAACGATACCACATTAAGAAACGATTGAATCTTGTGTCACAACGCCCATTTGTCGTTTACGACTCCCCACAATACATCAAGGAAATTGTGACAAAATCGTGTCATCTGACCGGGGCTTAAGTTAAAGGAAAGCGAGGGAGTGCCAGTAACTACAGCATATTAATGTGCTGTTTGGGATGTTTTTATCTACTCTTAGGTGATTTTGAGTCTTAATGTAGCTAAAACTGTCTATGTGTTTTAGCAAATGGAATGATTTTTGGTGAGAAATCTTATTTTGACACATATTTTAGGAAAATGTTTTGAAAATTAAAAAAAATTCAACAATAAACTAGTGTTGTTATGATACTGGAATTCGATACCAATTGGTACAGAGATTTTAAAAACGTTAATTTCCAGCTAACAATTGAGTGGTATTGAACACGGAGCGTTAAAAAAAAGCCATGAATATCACCTGGTCTCTTTATAAGTTGTCATACGAACATTCTGCTGATGAATCGACTGACCTTCACGGCTTTAAAACGATCCAGTGTTGCTGTCTCTCTGTTTACACTCAGTAAAAAGCAGTAAGTTCGGTAAACTGATGACCTCCACAGCCAATCACAGTAATTTCTGATGAGCATGTGAGCACAATGGCAAATCAGCGTTGTTTAAGAACGAGCTCAACAGCCCTTAAATGTTAGTGGGAAATAAACGCTTTTTAAATGTCGGTACCGATTGGTATCGAATTCCAGTATCATGACAACACTACAATACACTCTGCAACTTTATTACTCTTTCATTATGTTGGTGCCTGTTTTTGGCCCATTGACTTCCATTATAATGACATTGTTTTTTTTAATGCAAAGTCATGACACCATATACTCATGCATTCTTGGCTGTTGCTGGCTTTCCCTGTTAGGAAGAGGCAAACAGGAATCTTTGCGCACATCTCGATATGACTAAGAAAATCAAAAAAAGCAGCTCAACTCTTAGAACATAGAAGTAACATAGTAACTAACACACACACACACACACACACACACACACACACACACACACACACACACACACACACACACACACACACACACACACACACACACACACACACACACACACACACACAAACACACACACACACACTGTAATCTACTGTTTTACTCCATTGAACTCCATATAAAAGATAGAAACATTTTTACACAGGTCTATCTAAAGGGTTAACGGTGCCAACTGACGATCAGCGGTAAAGATTGCACATTTTATCTCTTCCCAATCAGGGAAAACCACCAACAGTTATACTGTATGTTGTCATGAATTTGCAATCAAAAACGGCATTATAATGGAAGTCAATGGGGCCAAAACAGCCACGAACATAATAAAAGGGTAGTCAATTTGAACAGCACACAAGGGTTAAACAAAAATATACAGTATATATGTTCTTAATAAGAGCGGAATTGTTGTTTAGTTGTTTTTTTTAAGCAAAATATCGAACTGTTAAAAATAGACATTTTTTTTTACTCAATCTTCTCTATATTTTCTAACTGTGCCAAATATCGGACGAGGGCACTTAAATCAGACAAAAATAGTGCACTTTCGCATCATGATTCTCAGTTAGCTTCTAAAGATCTGCTCCACTGTGTTAAATCAATAACTGTGATCATAGTGAGAGATGGCTCACTGAGTCATGAATCATTTGGGTGAATCGTTTGAATGGATGGCATGCAGACTGGGGCATCTGAGGAGTTTCATGTGTAAACACAACAGAGCATGGCATCGTAAACTCCCAGAAGCCTTCCGGTCTCCACTGACTTCTCTGTTCATCAGATGAGCAATGTGCCCCCTGCACTGATAAGCCCTCATCATGTGACCCTATCTCTGGCCTGCAGATGCCAAGATCTCCAGACTACACGCTCTCATAGGGCCACTCCTCTTGAACAGAACTTCACCATACAGAAAAGGTGCATTGTTTTCCATTCCCTTGCATTAGTATAGAGTTTATATGATTTGCTGCAGGCTGAACAAGTGAACAGATACTTACAAATAAAAAAAATAAAGCACTTTTTTAAACTAATTGACAGGGTGAGCATTTTTGAAGTTATCTTAAGACAATATATATTTGCTATTTGCTTTTTAATTTAAATAAAAATTATTCTATTTATTTATTTATTTATTTATGTATTTATTAAATAAATAAATAAACAAATAAATAAACATTAAATCCGCATGGTTTTATACATACATTTATGAGTTTAAACATAAACAAACAATCAAACAAACAAACAAATAAATATATTAATAAACATTACATTGGCATAGTTTTATTTAGCAGTTTAAAATATAAATAAATAAACATAAAATCTGTTTTTTACTTACATTTATGAGATCAAAGGTAAACAAACAAACATAAACAAACAAACAAACTAATTAATTAATTAATTAATAAACATTACATCAGCATAGTTTTATTTAGCAGTTAAAAACATAATAAGTAAATGAAAAAAAATATTGCATCCACATAGATTTTTAATACATTTATCAGTTTAAAAACAAACAAACAAACAAACAAACACATTAATAAATGTATTAATTAATAAACATTACCTTAGCATCATTTTATTTAGCAGTTTAAAATATAATAAATAAATAAACATTACCTCAGCATAGTTTTATGCATACATTTAGCAGTTAAAACATGATAATAATAATAATAATAATAATAAATAAATGAATAAATAAATAAATAAATAAATAAATAAATAAATAAATAAATAAACACATTATTTCAGCATATAGTACTTATATAGATTAGTTTTTTTTAACTCAAATGGTTTGTAGCAATCGGTTTCCTCAAACGGTTTTAGTTGCCTTAACTTATTTATTTACAGTACTGAGTTGGTTTGAGCTCTCTTCATTTACCGAGTTTATGTGCTCAAATTGCTTCATTTACTTCAATGGATTAAGTTCACAATACTCATTAGGACTAGTTTTTTTACTTAAATGGTTTGTTGCAATCGGTTTTCTCAAATGGTTTGGGTTAACTTAACTTTTTGGGTTTTACAGTGTACAGACACACATACACACACTTTAGTTTTCTGTATAAATCCATATAAAATCTAGAAACTAACCTTTTTTCTCTGAATGGTCAGAAATGCATGATGATATGATGTTATGGCTTTGCAATAAAAAAATGTGGTTATAACAGAAGTCAACAGTAAATTAGGGAGAAAAAATCTAATTTTCTCAATTTTATGCTGCACAAAAACTAACAAACGCATCAAAGGCAATATTGTTACTTATCATTCACATGTCCAAGATTGTGATAAAACATAAACATTGAGTTGACAATTACTTTTTATATTGAAACAAATTTTTTTTTTTTTTTACCAAATCATTGACATCATTTATGAATCTGGCAACTAAAGAGTTATAATCCTGTTTTTTTTTTAAAAAGTTTTGATCAGGTCTGGGGTTGATTAACAAATTTATGCAAAAACAATCTGTTTGAAGCAGTTAAATTTAGTGGATATTTTCATCCTGGAAATAACAAAAGGTAGTAAATGTAAACAGTGCACAAGAGTCAATTCTTATTTCACTTGTCAAGAAAAAACTTCTTGATTTCAGAATTTTTAGATGTTTGGACTGGAAAAAAGACAAAACATTTACAAATATTTTTAGACCTGAATAAAATGAGTTCAAATGAATAATGCACCTAAATTTGTCCATCATTATTTAAGCACTAATGCCAAATTTGACATGTTATTTTTGTAGTGTAACAAAAGGAGAAAATCCTCCTAACACAATGTTTTTTATATTACTTCTTTTTATAAGGAAATACTTTATTCAATTTAAGCAATGTGTGTGCAATTTCTAGGGGCAGAGCAGAGAAAAAAATGCTCAAAAGCATGGGAGAAAAAAAAAGATTTAATAAAGTTATAAGTTTAGCATAATCCTCCAGAATGGTACCTCAGAGTCCAAACTCCTTGTGGACATTTCCTTACGTTTCTTAACCGGATAAATATGAGATTTGTTACAATTTTTAATAAGTATTGCTTAATTAATCCACATTCAAAATGAAATGGTAAATCCTAAAGGATTCCTCTATCAGCCTGTGTAGTTGGGTCAACATTTTCCTCTCTCTCTTCTTTTTTTTTTTTTTTTTGGCTCTTTCTTAAAGTCAAAGCAACGTACTGCCTAATTAGAAGAATCAGACCCCAACTTTGAACAACAAATCCAAATATTTATATATACAGTTGAAACCAGTAGTTTACATAAAGTGTATAAAAAGGTACATAACCATTTAAAAAAGTCAGATGTTAATGAGACTAAACTTTTCCCTTTTAAGTAAGTTAGGCATATCAAATTTGTTTCTGTTATGCTTAATAGGAGAATAATGAGAGAGATTTTTTTGGAGAAATTGTTAACTTTTCTTAAAAGTCAAGTTTACACAAAATAAGATTATTATGCCTCTGAAAAAGCTCAGATGATGGTGTCAAGGTTTTGGACGTTTCTGATTGCCTAATTGACAACATTTGAGTTAATTGGAGGCACAACTGTAGAATAGTATTTAAGGAAAAACTCAAACACACTGCTTCCTTGTGTAACAACATTGGAAAATCAACAAATCAGAATCATCAAAAAAGCCAGATTACAATTTGCTAAATTACACTAGGAAAAAGACACATTTTTGGAGACATGTCCTGTGATCTGATGGAACTAAGATTGAACTGTTTGGCCATAATGACCAGTGTTACATTTAGATGACAAAGGGGAAAGCTTACAAGCCTAGGAACACCATCCCAACTGTGAAGTATGGGGGCAGCAGCATTATGTTGTGGGGCTGTTTTGCTGTAGGAGGGACTGGTCCACTTCACAGCATAGATGGCATCATGAAGAAAGAACATTATGTAGAAATACTGAAGCAACATCTCAAGACATCAGCCAGCAAATAAAAACTTGGCCACAAACAGGTCTTTCATGACCCTTAACCTACTGCCAAATTAGTTAAAATGTGCTTTAAGGACAACAGAGTGAATGTTTTGGAGAGGCCATCACAAAGCCCTGAGCTCAATCCTATAGAAAATTTGTGGGCAGAGTTTGTGCGAGCAAGACAGCCAACAAATCTGACTCAGTTACACCAATTCTGTCAGGAGGAATGGGCCAAAGTTCCTTCAAACTATTGTGATAAGCTTGTGGAAGGATACCAAAACATTTGATCAAAGTTATACAGTTTAAAAGCAAAGCTAAAAAATACCAAGGAAATGTTTGTAAACTTTTGACTGTCTAGAAATTAAATTAGAAGAAAAAATAATAAATTTATTATTCTGACTGTATATGTATTTATATATACAGTTGAGGTTAGCCCTCCTGAATTATTAGCCCCCCTGTATTTTTTTCCTAACAATTTCTGTTTAATGAAAAGTTTGTTCTGTAGACAATAAAAAATATATTGCTTAACAATATTGACCTTAAAATGTTTTTCTAAAAAACAAAAACTGCTTTAATTGTAGTTTATTCATTCATTCATTTTCTTGTCAGCTTAGTCCCTTTATTAATCCGGGGTCGCCACAGCGGAATGAACCGCCAACTTATCCAGCAAGTTTTTTTCCCGGCGGATGCCCTTCCAGCCACAACCCATCTCTGGTAAACACTATGGACAATTTAGCCTACCCAATTGACATGTAATGCATGTCTTTGGACTGTGGGGGAAACCGGAGCACCCGGAGGAAACCCACGCGATGGCAGGGAGAACATGCAAACTCCACACAGAAACACCAACTGAGCCGAGGTTCGAACCAGCGACCTTCTTGCTGTGAGGCAACAGCACTACCTACTGTGCCACTGCCTCGCCCTAATTGTAGTTTAAATAAATCAAATAAGACTTTCTCCAAAGGAAAAAATATTATAGGAAATACTGTGAAAAATGTCTTGCTCTGTTAATCATTGTCTGGAAAATCTCACAGGAAGGCTAATAATAGTGACTTCAACTGTATATATGTAAAACCCATCAATTTTAGCAATAAAATATGCAAATAAACAGTTAAATTCACAAAGCAGGTCGGTGTGATACTGGGATGTTCAAGAAGCCCTGGGTTACGATCTGTATATAACACTATTAACATCTGTTGATGTTCAGTAAACTTTCTCCTTTGTCAATATGCAAATAAAGGTCTTCAAAGATAATAAGCTTCACCTCTAATAATGAACCGCTTCATGGACGGACTTACAAATATAGAGACTCTATTAAAGGTGAAGTATGTAATGTGTGCTTCAACAGTATAGCAAAAAGTTGATAAAAACAAATAACCTTACCAAATCCATCCCATTGATTCAGCAAGTAAACAGATCGATCGCTTTTAAACACACGTATTAAATGAAGTTGGTGCAGTTTCCTTTAAGTAGTGCATAAATTGCATGTTTGGCCTTTAACCCTCATCAACATTTAAACGAGATGGACTGTACCTGTGCGTCTGTGTTCAGCTCAATTTTGCCCTCGAAAGGCCCCCATGTGGTTCCTACAGGAAGCTGCTGGCGGCTGTGAATCCGCCGTTCTCCATCTTTGTTGAATAGGTCCAGCTCTCCTGTGTGACAGAACAGGATAGTCAGTGTTAGGAGGTGTAATAAATGCTTCAAGGGGATTTAAAGGCACAATATGTAAGATTGTATCATTAAAATATGCAAAGATTCATAGAACAATTTTTTTTTGCTGACTTGTTTACTTACATTATCCCAAATGTTTCAAAGAATGTTCGAATTTAGAGACATTTTTACACAATTTTACAAGTGCTGTGTGTAAGTTTTTGACACTTCTAAAGCATACAAATACCATACACCAAAAAAATGCTGAGTTCCACCCAATCCCTTCATGTCATCCCAACACAAATTGATTAAGTTAACATAACGATTTATTTTCTATTTTAAGTTGACTAAATGAAACAGTTGAGCTATCGAATACTTTGGCTTATCCATGAACATGATTTCTGCAGGAGTCCTTTAGGATAAAATGAAGACTACAACTCCCATGATTTCCCACTCAGTCACTGCGTCATCAAACTACGCCTTTGTTTGTAAAGAATACACACCCTCTAGTGGCGAAAACTGCATACTGTGTGTTTAAAATAAATTAAAGGTTCAAGAAACCATGTACTTGAGATTTTAACAGATTTGTGTTTGTTGAGCAGCAGTTAAGACGACATTAGAATCTGTCAGCTTTAATTGTAGGGAAAACTGGATAATGTGAAGCTTTTGTCAGCTAATTTAATCTTCCGGGTTTAAACAATGTTGGGGGCGGGATCAAAATCGGTGACGTAGCGTGAATCTGCTAGTGAAGTGATGATGTGTTGGTTTCTCAATATTATTCATAACTGAGTTTTCTTATCCTATGAGAAGACCCTACTTCTTAATTATTCATGACTGCACGTGCTTTCAGAAGGCAAGACAAACTTGTCAAGTTGTGAGACCCTATGACTGACTGAGAATGCATCCACGGACTCCGCAAACAGCACGCAGTATTTAGCCGTTCATGGGGGTCATGTGTGTTTCCATCATCCTCAGGGTTTGTTGCATGTTTTTACCCACAATGCTGTCAGGGTCGATACAGCAAAGCTGTTTGTATGCAGCAAGCATTTTTGTCGGGAGAGCAGTACGAGGTACGAGAATTGGAGTATGGAGGATTTTGTCTTTTATCAGTTGAGTTTGTTCCCATTAAGGCAAATCGCCGTTATCTGTGCTGCTGTGTTCGCCTATATTTAACCTCTTAAGGCCCAAGGTGTTTTTTTACATAAATTTTTTATTTCTCTTTGCTATTTGGGCTTATTGGAACCTATTTAGAATAAAACGTAAGAATCATCTTTTGATATGATGTACTATTAGAGAAAAATGATGTCCATATATGTGAACTCCTGGTCTGAATCTACATAAAACTATTTTTCCTGACAGTTTTTTTAAGCATTAATAACATATGCATTTTTTTTAACATGTTTTGACTATCAGAGAGTAAAAACTAATTTTCTGCACATTTGGACAGTTAAAAATAGTGTTTGGGACATTTCATATCCTGCAAAACAGTTGCAGGATGACACTGCATGTCTGTAACAAAACATAAAACATTCAAAGTATTTTAAATAGCCACTTAAGAGCTAAAATGTGCTGTCCACGTATGTGGCCACTAAGCCCTAGGAGGTTAAAATCCTACAAATTATCGACAGGGCTAACGGTTGAAATAGACAGGGCAAGAGAGCTGCTGTACTGCTCCACTGTGTCTGCATTCAGACCCGGGGAGTGAGGAGGAGAGAAGTTCTCCTCATTTATAGTGTTTACATAAACATGATTATCTTTAAAATGATATAATATGTGGTTTTGTGTATATAAAATCACAAACAACAAATGTATCAGGGCTTTAAATTACTGTTTATTTCTTTGCATTTTAACTCTGTAATTTAAAAAAATCATGTGTCTCCTCACAGTTCGTCTCATTTTGTGAATCAACTGACAGCAGTTGTTTGCTCCCCTCTTTCCCCCTCGCTCTGTTGGCCAAACCCACTCCTCCGTCTGCTCGCAGAGCTCCACGGCCATCATAAGGCAACTTTTGAAAGAAATTCTGAGGTAGACTTGAACTATAAGAGGGGGGTTTCATGGCCCTTTAAAGATGAGTAAACAACAGCATCAAACTCTCAAAACAAAAACAAAATCAAAGACTAAGAGATAGGATCAAACTATAAAAAAATGACCATGAAAATATTTTGTCTTATTTTATTTTTTTTTATACAAGACTTATATATAAAATACTACTTTAAAATAATAAATAATCATTAAATAATAAATATAAAAACAAAATAAATATGTAAAAAATACATTAGGCAACGCAGTGGCGCAGTAGGTAGTGCTGTTGCCTCACAGCAAGAAGGTCGCTGGTTCTAGCCTCAGCCGGGTCAGTTTCTGTGTGGAGTTTGCATGTTCCCCCTGTGTTCGTGTAGGTTTCCTTCGAGTGCTCCAATTTCCCCCACATTCCAAAGACATGCGGTACAGGTGAATTGGGCAAGCTAGATTGAAATTGTCTGTAGTGAATGAGTGTGAATGAGTGTGAATGAGTGTGTATGGATGTTTCCCAGGGATGGGTTGCAGCTGGAAGGGCATCCGCTGCACAAAACATTTGCTGGATAAGTTGGCGGTTCACTCTGCTGTGGCGACCCCAGATTAATAAAGGGACTAAGCTGAAAAGAAACTGAATGAATGAAAAATACATTATGCAGTTGCGTGGAACAAGCTACAGCAACTAAGTAACCACATAGAAATATTCTAGTATTGTGAATATTTTGAAATACTACTAATATTATTATTTTTTTAAATTCATTTTCCTTCTGCTTAGTCTCTTTGTTCAACAGCGGTCATCACAGTGAAATGAACCGCTAACTTATCCAGCATATGTTTTACACAGCGGATGCCCTTCAAGCTGCAACCCAGTACTGAGAAATATTATTATTTAAAATTTCTTAAATTTATTTATATATGTAATTAAAAAAAACACCTTGTAAAAATAAATATTATTAGCATCAACAAATACCCTGCAAAGTAGGTGTCTAACTTACAGCATTGACACAAAACTAGTGCGACATTAGCCCCTTTCACACATACAGACCTTTCCGGAAAATTACCGGCAATTTTCCGGAAAGGTTGTATGTGTGAACAGGCCCTTTTTGAAAATATCGGTAAACTCGTTCTGGCTATTTTCCGGAAAGAGAAGTTGTAACATTACCGGTAATTTGCCGGAATGCTGCGCTGTGTGAATGCAGAAGGAAGATTGCCGGAAAGAGCACGTCCACGTCTAGAACGTGCTGACGTGAGACACCTGCTTTAGCCAATCAGAAGAGTCAGACGCATTCACGTCCGTGCGGTTTATGAGAACAAAAGCCTTTGAATATTTTTCCAGACACCTTTAGCTGCTAGATGTTAGTCAGATAATGTTTCTATGTTCCTTCCTAATGCTAACTGTGTAAATAATTATCAATAAAATGTTTATGATAATCCGTTGTTTGTTTACCTTCAAGCTTTGCGTGTGCCCGTGAGCGCCCATAGCGCACACACACACATATCATGAACATCTCGACATGCGAAAGTGTTTCTCTATGTTTTCATTGGCGTTGAACTCAATACTGATCCATCCGAAGAGTTTGTAATGCAGTCAAATGTTTACAAACACAAGCGCAGCCGTTTTGAGGTAGTTTCTGGTTAATGATGTCAGAATTTACCGGCATTTTGCGATGGATGTGTGAATGCTCTTTTCCGGAAAAATTCCGTAACCTGTATGAACAGCGCTTTTTTGAATATACCGGTAAAGTCGTTCCGGAAATTTTCCGGATATTTACCGGTATCACTGTGTGAAAGGGGCTAATGTCTGTTTTATAATTTTATTGGTTTATTGAATATAGGTTTTCTCTCCTGCCTCTCTCTCCTGCCAGCGTGTTTGATACCGACTCCAGCACCTGTTCTCAGAGCTGATGGCGATCAGATGGAGCGTATCAAACCACTGGGATGCTAACTCCTCTTGAAAGAGCGTCTTTGGCTTTCTGATAAAACCTCGCTGAGATGTTACAGGCTTACCGGCTGGCTCTATTTCTGTGTTTCCAGGAAGGGGGCCGAGGCCTCTTGTTAGTGGCGCGCTGAGCTCCGAGTTAATTAACCGTGTCACGGGATAGCACAGCTAGCCCTGCGAGTTCCCCGCGCACGCCGCTATCTAATCAGCGAGATTTTGGTGTGCTTTTTTAGGACAGTGATTAATCAAACAGTTATTATAATAGACTGCCTGGTCATGACTCTCGTCTCTCGAGGGCTCGGGGGCTCTTGTCATGAGGATCTCAAGAGCAAACTTCCGGCTGGTTTTTGGTGGCGGTGCTGAGAGCTTTTTTTGAGGGGGCCGACCTGCGACTGAGGGAGATTTATCCCTCAGAGCTCGAGTGCTATCTGCTTTATCTTTCCCCCGTGAGCGTCCTGTTCCACTGTGTCACAGCACTCATAACAATGGCAGAGCTCCTACAAGAAGCCAGATGGGGAAGGAGATGTAAAACAGAGACATACATATTTTTACAAATCGCTGATGTTTCTCATTAACACTAATAAAAATACACAAGTTAGACTGAAATACATTTCATTTGTATTTTTAGAGAGATTATAAGAACATATCAGGTGCAAATGTGAAAAAACTGGTGTAAGTGTGGAATACAGTGTCAGAGATTAAAGTGTGTGTTTTCTACAGGTGGTGGTGTGGGGGAGACGAAAGGGGGTCCTAATTTTGTTCACAGGGGTTCTGTGGATTCCAAAAGACATGGGTCTTTAGTTGTTGTTTAAATTATACTAATGAATCAGCAGTCCGTGTGGGAATGGGAAGATTATTCCACCAGTGAGGAACATTGAATATAAAGATTTTGGAAAGTAACTTATAGCAAGAAATACTATGTATAGAATAGCCCACAATCTTAAAGTAGGCTTTAGGTGGAGTAATGAGTATTAGTTCCCCCCACAATGAAAATGTATTAATTACTCATAAGTTAAAGAATCTGACTGAAGAGGTGGCCTGTTGCTTAAGAATTTGTATCTGCCGCTGTCTGTTTGCACGCATTAGTATTTTGAAATAAAAAAGGAAATGCCCAAAAATCACAGGGCTCTATTTTAATGATCTAGGCACAAAGTCTAAAGCGCAAAGCACAACAGCATTAAGGACGAGTCCGAATCCACTTTTGCTATTTTCCCAACAGAAAAATACATCACATGGTCTAACAGGGTTGTGCTTATTCTCTTAATGAGTTATAAGTGTGTTTTGAGCATAATGTGCATTAAACCAAACAGAGTCTCCCATTTCCTTTAAGAGTCAGGTGTGTCATGCCATAGCGCATTTGCTATTTACATGGCGGACTTTGTAAGAGGAAAAACTGAATGCTTCACTAGCGAGAAAAAAGTTAAACAGACCATCTGCAGCATGAGAATAAAGAACGAGCTTTCTCCATTCGGCCTCTTTCACTTTACTCCTTTACTTTCATGGATAAGGAAATGATGTTGTACGCACTCCACTGATGACATAAGCCTACAGAATTAATTTTGTTTGTTAAGTGCAAAGATTTGTTTCAAAACTATTTCTAAATTCAGTTCTAATTTCCAGCAAACGAATAAATGAACAATAATAACAAAGTGTGGTCAAAAAACAGAGCTATATCCGAACACACATCCTATTCTTATGCCCCACAGGTGGACAAATCTAAACTTGTTTTTATTAAAACAAATATAAATATGCATATAAAAAATACCACTACTATAATAATAACATTATGCTAATGTGCATTTTGTGAAAAAAAAGGCACCCGAGCCATGGAGGCAGTGGTTTTTATATTTATGTAGAAAATAATAATTTTTGTAACATTTTAATCCTTCAACTTTTTTCATATGTAAAGATATTTGTGTATTGCTGTACATTCTGTATGTATTAAGTAATGTGTAAGTGTTTGAATCCACATAGGTGCATAACTAACGCGCTCTACGCTAGACTTTAGACCAGCTTTTAGTTGGTCGATGGTGCAGTCTATTTCAACTCTTCACAATAGCAACGCACCAACAAAACACTTCTATTTTAGACCAGCACACACATGAGTCCACAAAGTGGCGCAAATAGATTTGCTATTTAAACAGTGTGGTGCAAACCTTGCAAATTAGGGTTGCGCTGGTCTGAAAATAGCAAACGATCGCGCCACACACGTCTTGCGCCTCATAGTGCTGGGTCTATGATAGGGCCCACATACAGTGTAATTACGAACACAAGCTATTGTTTGTTAGAGGAAACCAGCGTTGAATGGTGACCTAATGATCAAACTATGTACAAAAACATGTAAAACGAGAAGAAGAAAGGAACATTTTTAAAATCAACTCATGTAAACACCTTAAACATATTATTGTCTAATTCAGGTTAAGGCAAATAATTAGATTACTGATGTCCATGTAAAGACAGTCAATGTCTACCAGTTTTCAACATTCTTCAAAATATCTCCTTTTGTGTTCATTGAACAAAATAACAATAACGAAAAGTTCATAAAGCTTTGGAACCACTGCAGGATGAGTAAATGGTCTGCTAATTAAAATTTTGGGTGAAATACGTCTTTCAATTAAGGCACATAAAACTTCACAAATACATTATTTCTAATAAACACTAAAACATTCCAGACATTAGCATTTGTTTTTCACTGTTATCTATAAATTCAGACAGTAAAGAGACATCGTTCTTGATTTAGACTGGAGTCAGACAGTGTCTGCAGCAAGCAACATAAAGGTTTTTCTGTAGTGCAGCGTGTTTGGTGACCTGTGCTGAATAAAAGCCGGTTGGTAGATGATCTTCAGTGCTGTCTTTGTTGGCTGAAAGCACTACAGCACTGATTGAACTTTAAAATGACCTATTCAGCTGCGTGTCTCACTGCAGATATCAGCTGCATATCTGACACACTAACACGCTAGTCTGCTTGTACGTAAATCCCCTGCGACTGGATAAACAGCAGTATTTCTATTTTCTACGCATTACTCATATAGATTTTTTTTTGTTTGTTTTTTTAACTCAAATGTTGCAATCAGTTTCCTTAAACAGTTTGAGTTGCCTTAACTTATTGGGTTTTACAGTACTCAGTTAGTTTGAGTTCCCTTTATTTCTCAGGTCTTACTGTCCTCAAATTGCTTCATTTACTGAAATAGATTAAGTTCACAGTACTCATTAGAATTAGTTTTTGAACTTAAATGGTTTGTTGCAATCAGAATTCTCAAATGCTTTGAGTTACCTTAACTTTTGGGGTTTTACAGTGTACATATACACAGTGACAATAGCCCCTTTCACACATACAGACCTTTCCGGAAAATTACCGGCAATTTTCCGGAAAGGTTGTATGTGTGAACAGGTCCTTTTTGAAAATACCGGTAAATTCGTTCTGGCTATTTTCCGGAAAGAGAAGTTGTAACATTACCGGCAATTTGCCGGAATGCTGTGCTGTGTGAACGCAGAAGGAAGATTTCCGGAATAAGCTCGTGCACGTCTAGAACGTGCTGACGTAAGACTTCTGCTTTAGCCAATCACAACAGTCAGACGCATTCACGTCCGCGCGGTTTGTGAGAATAAAAGCCTTTGAATATTTTTCCAGACACATTTAGCTGCTAGAAGTTAGTCAGATAACGTCTATATGTTCTTCTTAATGCCAACTGTGCAAATAATCATCGATAAGATGCTTATGATAAGCCGTTGTTTGTTTACCTTCAAGCTTTGCGTGTGCCCATGAAACAGCCTGTGAGCGTCAGCACACGCACATATTATGAACATCTCGACATGCGAATATGATCCAGTGAAAGTTGTTTACAATATTGATTATCAAAAGAGTTTGTAATTTAGTCAAATGTTTACAAATACAAGCGCAGCCGTTTAAAGCTCATTTGTGGTGAATGATGTCAGAATTTACCGGTATTTTGGAATGGATGTGTGAATGCTCTTTTCCGGAAAATTTCCGTAACGTCCTCGCCTGTGTGAACAGCGCTTTTTTGAATATACCGGTAAAGTCGTTCCGTAAATTTTCCGGATATTTACCGGTATCACTGTGTGAAAGGGGCTAATGACACAAACCATGAATATAAAGCTTTTTTATTTTGGTCTCTTGTCAAGACATGATCTAAAACAGATCTAAAACTGTAGGGACTAATCCAAAGGAAGGTTGTATAACTCTTATTTTTATCCACGAACATACTTTTTCTCTCTCTCAGATTTCACTCCTCAGAGCATCTGACTTCATGTACCTCACACCTAGGAAATGTGTTAGGGCTTCCCCTACTGTAATACACCTGAAAATTGACGCAAAACTTGTCGCAGGTAAGGAGGGAAAAGGAAAGAGGTTTTTTTTTGTTAGTTTTTTTTGTGGCATAGGATGTCTAATTCCATTATGCATTGATCTCACATCACTCAAGCTTCATTTGCGTCTGCTTACTGCACAGGCTGCAAAACGACCCTCCGCCCCTTCCATGTTATGTAATGATTGTGAGGGAGGGTGCAGGTGAGATGTCATTTTTCGACAGACAATTAAACACATCACGTGCACTGCAAATCTAACGTCTATAAGTCAAGTAAAACAATTATTTGCAAACTGAAATACATATTACTTGATTATATGGTTTATGATATAAGTATTTTACATTTTGTCTGTTTAGTGGCTAATTTGTACGAGTTCCGTCATATGAAAATGTACGATTTCAAAAAGGAGGCACGGCAATCAAACCCCGCCCCTAAACCCAATCGTCATTGGGTGATGAGCAAATTGTACTAAATTGTCTGAATTAGATGGTAAGAATTCATATGAATTAGCCACTAAATCAAAAGGTTACGAATTGGCGTGAGATTATGTTGGATTATTAACATTTTTTTGCGATTATTTTGCATTTAATAATTTTGCAGGATCGCAAAAATTTGCGTCTTTTTGTTGATTTTGAGTTGGATTCAGCAACCGTGGAATCGAGAAAAAATAGGGGGTCTGAAGTAAACATCACAAAACTGCACAACTTCAGTATCAGTAAATGAGCATTAAACATGTATGGTAAGAAATTACAATATGGTTATTCTGACCAAATATAATACCACAATAATGATAATTTAACTTTTTATTTTGTGTGCTGGTGGCTTGACTGATTTACACTCTTAAACATAAAGATGTCAGGGAAAAAAAACAAAAAGTGGATTTTATAAACATCCCATTAGAAGTTCCCCAAAAAGTGATTTTTAAAAACAGGTTTTAAAGGAGATTTCGTGGAATGAAAAATACATATTAATCAATTATTTTCTGTTGAAGAAAAAAAAATGCACTACAACAACAGGTGATTGTTCATGACGCATCAAATCACTCAATTCACCACAACTGATTCAGTAAGATATGAAGCAATTAATGTCTGTAAGAATGAATCATTGAATTATTCACCCGATCAATTCATTTAAAAAAGATACGTACAACGCTGCTCTGAGGCAAACAAATGCTGTTCAAGAAAAATTTTTTGTCTAAAATGTATATAAAGTATTCCTGTTTGTTGATCTGTTGTATACAATCAATTGTACTGATCAATACTGAGAGAAATGGCAGTACTGCTTGAGTAAAATTTAAAGGGACACTCATTTACTCACCCTTCACTTGTTCCAAACCTATTTGACTTTCTTTCTGCTGGTCAACACAACTTTTGAAGCAAGCTGGAAATCAGAAACCATTGACTCCCATAATATTTGTCTTTTCTGCAATGTATGTCAATGGTTACCTGCTTTCATGTTAATTCAATCGTGTTCAAAAGTAGAAAAAAACTATTGAGGACAAGCAAAAAGTGAGTAAAATTGTATTTATATGTAAGCTATCCTTTATATCATATCTTATAAAAAAAACATAGACCCATATAGAGGTTCAATTATTCCATTATTAGCTCATTTATTCAATTATTAATAGTATTTTTGGCATTCTAACAGGCTACAGTTACGATATTCCTCTTCAGTTCTACAGTAAAAGGAATAACTACAATGGCATTGTCAGAGTTTTTTTAGTGAAGGCCTAACATGCTGCCTGCCAAACCATCTTTATACAGTATATGTTCAAAGAATCATTCAGCTTATTTGCTGCTTCATTCTAGGTTGTGGAGCTCAGCAGAGATAGTGGGAGAATTCGGGAGGCGGGGGGTCTCTCTGAAGCCTGTCGCGTTCCTGCCAGCCTGTTGGAAGGTGGGGAACCTCATTAAAGGGAAATAATTAAGCGTTGGAGCGCAGCTGGTCCACATCACAGGCAGGCTAAATCTATGCTAGCCCACCACCGCTTGATGTGCTCTGTTCCTACTCTGATAAGACCTCGTGGCCTTTCGCCATGATCGCACAAGTTTCTCTTTAGCCCGACTTGACACTTTAGCTGAAGTCTTCCATGCATCCCGTGCAGAGGTGAAAGAGGAAAATGAGTACAGTGCCTTACACTAACATTGGCACCTTTGGTAAATATGAGCAATGAAGACTGGTACATCTTTTCTGTTTAACTTTTGATCTTTTGGTGATGTCAAATTGCAAGTTTGAAGGTTTTCTGATCCCAAGACCAAACTAACTTCTGTGAACAGAAATTATCTAGCTGTGATTTCTGGAGATTCTTTGACCACACAAACCTTCATTCTGATAGCCCTGATATTCCTCAAACAAAATCAAAGAACAAACTGAAATGTCATCATTTCAAACTAAATCTGACTGAAATGAAGTTGGTTTTGAGTTTGTTTCATCAGTTAGAAACACCTCACCTAGACTGTTTAAGGGAGTTTGTTTGGCTCCTAAATATCTTTGATATGGGCAAAAAAGGCTGGGACGTCTTTATTGTTTAACATTTTGATCTTTTGGTGATTACAAATGGCAGTTTTGGAAAATTTCTGACCCCAAGTTCAAACTAATTTCTGTGAGCTTAAAAACTTTGGCTGTAATTTTTGGTGATTCTTTGACCACACAAACCTTCATTCTGATAGCCCTGATATTCCTCAAACAAAATCAAAGAACAAACTGAAATGTCATTATTTCAAACTAAATCTGACTGAAATGAAGTTGGTTTTGAGTTTGTTTCATCCGTTAGAAACACCTCACCTAGACAAACTGTTTTAGGGAGTTTGTTTGGCTCCTAAATATCTTTGATATGGGCAAAAAAGGCTGGGACGTCTTTATTGTTTAACATTTTGATCTTTTGGTGATTACAAACGGCAGTTTTGGAAAATTTCTGACCCCAAGTTCAAACTAACTTCTGTGAGCTTAAAAACTCTGGCTGTAATTTTTGGTGATTCTTTGACCACACAAACCTTCATTCTGATAGCCCTGATATTCTTCAATGATTGATGGTCAATTATTAGTTCTGTTGTATTCTTTTAGCTATTTCTGATTTTGTGAAACTCAACAAACTGCTGATGCAAGTATGCTTTTACCCATTGTGACGATTGACTGAGTGAGTTTGACCTTTGTATTTCACAGATATGTCAAACAGGAGATCATGGTCAACCAATGTCCTCTTTTATTACCAAAACAGCTTAAAATATCAAACTTAACAAATTCCTCGAGGTCTCGACAATGTATAGATTTAACAAAGCCAGTTGTTTTATTCTCAATGAGAGTTTTTTCTTATTATTCTGCGCAAAAGGTTAAACAATAAAGACATTTTTCACAGCCTTCTCTGCTCATATTTCCGAAACGTGCCAGTATTAGTGGAGGGCACTTTATATCTGATGTGGTGGTGCGGGTGCCAGTCGTCCTCGAAGCGTTCCAAGCCACGTCCCGAAGCCTCGCGTCCCAGCTGGCTCGTCCCAGCTGTTCCCGATACGACAGCAGCCCGAGAGGCACGACATGGACATACGGCTCTGTGTGCGTAATGAGCCAGCCGGCCACGGCCGCCATCTTTGCCACGAGCGTTTAGATGTTGACTCGCCATAGATTACAAGATCAAGATGTACAGTCGCAGATTATCGCGCTTGGATCTGGCACAGAGGCCTATGAATGCTGGCTGAGATGTGCAATTACTGACATGGATGTACTTTTTATGTAAATTTCCATGAATCAAATGTGTGGTGTGTGAGTTTGTGTTGCCAGATTTAGAGTTTGGAGACTGACATATACAACAAGGAATGATTGCTTATTGTGTGGTTATTGAAAATGATTATAAATCAGGTTATATAATATAATTATGTCTTTTATAAGCTGGTTTACATTTGAGGTATAGCTTTATTAGCATTTTATTTTAGATATTAAATCTAAATATAATACCAGTTAAATAATTGTATATTATGTCAGCAAAAAAAGTGTTTTTTCTTTCCCTTTTCTTTTTATATCTAAGATTTCATACAATTATTATTTGAGTTTTAGGTAACAAGGGCAAATCTTCAACCTATTTACAACCAAAATGAAAAAAATATATATATATAGCTTAAAGTTTACTTACTTCATATTTACTTCATTTACTTTATCACTTCATTAGTGAGTTTATATTACAGATTGAATTATACTATTGTTTTATTATGGACAATTGTTATTTTGAAAACCTTTTATGGTCAGCTACTTCATAGCTAATATTCGAACAATCACATTTTATTTACTACACTGCAAAATGTTTTTGTTTTTCTTACATAGAATTTCTGTCTCTAGTCTACACGACTAAAAAATGTAAAATAAGAAGCCTATTCTACAAGTAAAATATTGTTTTCAGAAATACTGAATAAAAATTAAGTGAGTTTTAGTCTTAAAAATGTAACAAATGGAATAAGTAAAACATATAAGCAGAATAATCGTATTTTGAACAAACACAAACAATTTTTTTAATTTTGATTATCTACTGGTAGATAATTTTGCTCATGTTATTCTGATTTATTATTTCTGAAAAAAAAATTACTTGTCCAGAAAATGCTTCTTGCTTTAAGAATTGTTTGATATTTGGACTAGAAACAATACAAAAACTCCAAGTAAGAAAACATTTATTTATTTATTTATTTATTTTGCAGTGTACACATTATATTTGTCTCATTTTCACCACAAGCTAAATTATCTGCTAGTGGGATAAGTAGAACACTAATATTTACAAACAATCACAAAAAAAGAGATTATTTTGCTTGTTTTAAGGGAAAAAACTACATTTTTCAAAAGAATGTAATGATTCGCACTCAATTGCTTCGTACTGTTTTTATTTTTACTTTTTCTTACATTTTACGGGTGATAACAGTTAATAAAATGTAAATAAAATGTAAGAAAAAGTAAAATTAAAAACCGTACGAAGCAATTGAGTTCGAATCATTACCTTCTTTTGAATAATAGTAATGATAAGATTAACGCACCAAACCAAAGAAGTAACTAAAAAAACCGCAAGTGCGCAGGACAAATTTCAGTAACTCTAAAAAACGACATTTTGACATCATATCTGAAAACGAAACAATATTTTTTAGTAAAACTTTTAAATAGTTTTTGCCAAAAGCTAATGATTTTTTTTACAAACAAACAAACAAAAATTTTAATAAAATAAAATAAAAACAACATTTTCGCTTGTCTAGAAAATGATTTTTAATTTAAGAATTGCTTGATATATAGACTAGAAAAAAAGACCATTTTTATTTTATTGTTTGGTCTTAAGATTTTGTATGCTTCGTTATTAAAAAATATTTTATATTTTATTTAATATCTAAAAATTTTAATAAATAAAAAAAGTAAAATAAATTGGAGTTTTCTGAGAATAAAAGTCTTATTTTTCGCCTAAATATCAAACAATTCTCAAATTTAGACAATTAAAAATATTGTTTTGTTTTCAGAAATAATAAAGCAGAATTAAGCGAGTTTTTTATTAAAAAATAATCTACAGTATGTAAGCAAAGTAATCTTTTGTTTGTTAGTTAGTTAGTTAGTTAGTTAGTTAGTTAGTTAGTTAGTTAGTTAGTTAGTTAGTTAGTTAGTTAGTTAGTTAGTTAGTTAGTTAGTTAGTTAGTTAGTTAGTTAGTTAGTTTGTTTGTTGTTTGTTTGTTTGTTTGTTTGTTTGTTTGTTTTTAAAAAAAAAAAAACTAATTCTGGTTACCCACTAGTAGATATTTTAGCATCTTATAAAAAAACTGAAAAAATGTGTCTATTGCAAAAAATAAATAAATAAATAAATAAATAAATAAAATAAAATACTGCAAAAAAATAAAAATAAAATAGTCTTCTTTCTAGTCTAACTATCAAACAATTCTTAAATAAAGAATGATTTTCTAGACAAGTAAAAATATTGTTTTGTTTTTTTGTTATAATAAGTCTGAATTAAGTGAGTTTTTCATTAAAACAAGCAAACTAATTTACAGTATAAGCAAAATAATCTTTTGTTTTGCTTACCCACAGGCCGATATTTAGTTTTTAGTAAAAAACAGTCAAAAATAATGTGTACACTGCAAAAAAAAAAAAAAAAAAAAACTTTTTTCTAGTCTAAATATCAAACAATTCTTAAATCACGACGCAACAAGACAAGTATTCTTTTGTTTAAAAAAAAAAGGCAGAATTACGTGAGCTTTTCATTAAAACAAGCAAAATAATCCACAGTGTGCAAGCAAAGTAATCTATTGTTTGTTTGTTTATACACCTGTTTAAACCATTTAACACAATTGTAAACTCCAGTTATCTGTGGCCATTTTCAGACTAACCCAAATCTAGCTTGTGGGTCAGGTATGATGGTCAAAACAGAAAATGTGAGTTGATCTGAGCAGTGGTAATGAAGCGTCCTCAGGCAGAGCTCAAAGGTGGAAACACCCAAAGGCTCTTTCATCAAGCAGCCCTCAAATGCCAGCGTCTTGGCACGGAGGAGCTGTTGATATGAGTGAGGAAAAGTGCATCCCCCCGTCCCTCCACTCGTCCTCAGATAAGATCATCTGTCGCTCTTTTCCCCCTCAGTACAGATCCCTGGCACAGCCATCAATGTGGCTTTTGTGTGCACAGATCTCTCTCCGATAGCCCCAAAAAGATGCTGCGGTGCATGCAGAGAGTGTGTGTTTCCCCACCTCGTGACAGAGGGCGATGGGGGGGATGGAGAAAGCACCCACCTCTAAAATACTGACAGACACTGGACAAGAGTTTTGAGGAGTCAACAAAGGCAACGGTGTAAAGCAGCAAAAATCGAAGAAATCCTTTTCAGCGGAAGGTGACAAATGTTGATATTTCTTGACCAAACACATACAGTAACAGTATATATATATATATATATATATATATATATATATATATATATATATATATATATATATATATATATATATATATATATATACATACAATTTAAGTCAGAATTATTAGCCACCCTGAATTATTAGACCCCCTGTTTATTTTTCTTTCAACACAGAGAAGATTCTTTCAACACATTTCCAATCATAATATTTTTAATAACTAATTTCTAATAGCTGATTTATTTTATCTTTGCCATGATGACAGTAAATAATATTTGACTAGATATTTTTCAAGACACTTCTGTACAGCTTAAAGTGACATTTAAAGGCTTATTGTATAACAATGGTTTGTTCTGTAGACTATCGAACAAAAATACAGCTTAAAGGGGCTAATAATTTTGTCCCAAAATTTATTTATTTATTTATTTATTTATTTATTTATTTTATTAAAAACTGCTTTTATTCTAGCTGAAGTAAAACTTCTCTAGAAGAAAAAATATTATCAGACATACGGTGATTTTTTTTTGGTCTGTTTAACATTATTTGGAAAACATTAAAAAAAATAATAATAAATTTAAAGGGGGGCTAATAATTCTGACTTCAACTGTAGATATAGCAGCACAGCTTACAACAGTTTTTGCAACTTTATCAATTTTAAAAAGTTCACCACATTTCAACTTATTTTTTAGGAAATACAAAATTTTATGTTATAAATCAATTTAAGGCAATTTAAGGTGAATGACTTGTGAAACCGATTTGAGTCTAAAGTAGTTCTTTTTTCATTTATTTACTTATTTACTAGTATTTTGACAGTGTAATAAACAGTGTTTTTTCAATGTTATATATGTCAATGTTATTTCAGTATTATATACAGTAGCAGTGTTATATAATTATACAATGTATGCATACACACAAACACAAACACACACACACACACACACACACGATATGATACAGTTTGCAAAGTAATATACCGTATATATAACATTCTTAAATTCTTGAATCTGATTAGCTGATAGCCGTGTGATATTCTGCCAGTAACAGCACTCTACCCACCTCTTCAGCCTTGTGTATTACTCCCCCTACATACTGAAACAAGCAGAGGAAACTCTACAATTTGACAATTATTCCTGCTGTTGGACAACAAAAAGTACTTTTAAGGTTTTCTTCAGTCGAGAACGTAGTTGTTTAGATTGTAACTATGCAGTTTATTTATGAGGATAGTGCATATATTAAAATATCTAAAAACATTTCTGAGAGACAGCGTGTCAGCAGCCATTAGCCTGCCATACTGAGTAGACCAAAGACACAATGGTGACAAGACCACATAATAAGGCCTTGGAAGACTAAAACAGCGTAATTTCTAAGTACAGCTGATCAAATCATTATTAAACTGGTAAGTGATATTCTAAGTCGATCTCTCTCTTTTGTATGTTGTAGTGCTGTATTTATACAATATAATAGTAGTGTATTGAGTGTAAGATGGGACACGCATATCAGTAATGTGTGTTGTGTTGGCAGAAAGAAAGAAGAAAAGCCCGCATGTGTTAAGCGTTTTTTCTTATCGCAAACACAACAGCAGTCTGGTAGTAATTGCTCTGCTTTTTTCTGGGGTTAATTATTGTGATATCCTGTTTGAAACAGAGAAATGCTGTAGACTGTAATACTGTAGGAAGATATCTCTGTAGACTGATGGCATTTTATGTCCCGTTCAGCCTTATAATCATAAAATGTCAGCAAAATCACCTGCTTTGTCATCACTTTAAACATTACGCTAGAGAAGCTTTCAAATACTAGCTCTACAATTTACATGAATTAGTAAAAGCTTCTGCTGTTCTGGCGTCAGCTACAGATGCAGGCTTTTTTTCACAGACATGTGTTTCTAGTTGGATTTGAGTTGTAAACCTAAAATAAAAGCAACATATTTTTTATTCTTATTTGTTAAGTTTTTAGCACTCTAAAAACTTCTGATTTTTAATAAAATTCCGTGCAGAAATAGCTGTTTCCCCAGATTCTGTCTGGCCCTGGTCATCATTACACAATCACACTTCAAAAATGATCCAGATCAGATCAAGACGGATGCTGCTGTATATAAAGAAAGTGCCATGAATCTGCAGTCTTCAAAATGCCCGTCAGCCACTAGGACAATACAACGGTCACATATCAAGATGTAGAGCAGCTCATGAAGCAAATGAACACAGAGTGAGGAGAAACGGAGAGCTCTGTATCACCTCCACAAAAAGCTGCAGGAGCTCTGAAGGAGATATGTGATCTGAAATTTTACAGCTGAAGGAGAAATGTCAGAGCGCTTCGATAAGAGAGCGATGAACTTTCCTCCAAACCCCCATTATCAGCCGCCAGAGAAGCAAATGCATCATTTTTATCCCACGGCTTTACCATTATCTCCTCGGCAGACACTTGTTTTAAAACACACAAGGACCTTTTTACCTTGTTCGCTCTCTCTCTCTCTCTCTCTCACACACACACACTCTCTCACTTGCTTAATAACCTAACCTCTCCCTAAAAGAGCCTGGATGTTTAAAGTTTTTTGAGAACGTGCATTATTTAAGCTATTTCAACCATTATAATAACAAACATACACTTACCGGCCACTTTTTTAGGTACACCTTTCTAACTGTTTGTTAAAGAAAATTTCTAATCTGTCACCAACACGAAAGCATGAATCCATCCTTCCATGTATCAGCGATTCAGGCTGGTGGTGGTGGTGTGATGGTGTGAGGGATATTTTCTTGGCACACTTTGGGCACATTAGTATCATTTGAGCATCATGTCAACGCCACAGCCTACCCGAGTATTGTTGCTGACCATGTCCATCCCTTTATGACCACAGTGTACCCATCTTCTGATGGCTACTTCCAGCAGGATAACGCGCCATGTCATAAAGCATGAATCTTCTCAGACTGGTTTCTTGAACATGACAAAGAGTTAGCTGTACTCAATTGGCCTCCACAGTCACCGGATCTCAATCCAACAAAGCACTTTTGGGATGTGATGGAATGCGAGATTCGCATCATGGATGTGCAGCCGACAAATCTGCAGCCAACCCGGTACTAGTAAGTTGTACCTAATAAAGTGGCCAGTGAGTTTGTTCCATCAGATGAATAACAGCCAGTTTGAATGACTTCTGAACACTCATGTTGCACTGAAGACTGAAATAAGGAACCTATAGAGTCAATCTTTGTATCACTGGAATAAATTGCATTAGTAAAATATATAGAAACTTAAAATAGTTATCTTAAATTGTGAGAACATTTCCTAATATTATTGCTCTTTGACTGTAACTCTTATTACATAAATGCAGCCTTAAAAAAATAACACTTCAACCTTTTAGATACATTGAATAATGTTTATGGTGCGGGATTCAAAATAAATATTGTTAAGTACTAATGCTAAGTGTGAATGAACAGATTAAAAAGGATTGAGTAACGTTTAAGTGGTGTATTTAAGGGGATATAAGCAAAATAAAAGCCTGACCTCACAAAGTATCAGAAGCCATGTGTCAATCAGAAAAGGACATTGTTTTGTTTGTTTTAGTTAAGTATTACGAAAAGTTTAGTAATAAGTCAAATTTGGACCCTGAGACTAAATGATCATATTTGTATCATAATAACTACGGCAAATCATGGTACAGATAAAACATGAAAAAAAATGTACGTTTTCACACATCCAGGTTTCTGTAGTATGTAACAAATAAGAAGGTGCATGACCCTTTTAAAAGCACACCCTTTTTTTTTGCTAATTTTAAAAAACTTTAAGTGTCATACTAAATTCGAAAGTGTATCAAAGCTCACACCACATCTACTGTATAATGACAATGCCACAGAGGAACAATATTATTGGAATCACTCTCAGAGCAAGTTTGCTTCCATCTGATGGACGACACAAAACACTGGCAGCCAATTACCAGCCATCCCACTCTAAAGAGCACAAGCACTTAAAACGGCGGATGACAAAACTCCATCGCATACTTATAATAGACACTTCCCATGCTCATCCAGATCCATCGCTGCAATTCTGTATAGCTATCACTCTCAGCGTGAACAGACCTTTATTGGCCAGTTTCCTGCAGCTCATTTCAATCAAAACCTGAGCAAAGTCATTCTCTCCCCCCTTCTGTCACTCTGACTGATAGGATACAAAAGATTAGACGTAAAAAACTTGAGGGAAGATGCCCGATCTGAATCCGGAGGAGACTTTTTCAGCCAACAAATCTGAGATGTGTTACAAATCTCGCCGCTCATGTGGGATATAATTCCTCTTCCTCCTGTCAGCATGAACTGACTAATGGTGCCTGCGCTCGCTGGAAACGCTCACAAATACTTTGAATTACGGGAACGCTGCTTTCAGCCCCTTTCCAAAGTATCTCAGCGCTCCCGCTGATCTAAAGGGGAACGTTCAGATATACTGCACATAAATGAACAAACATGTATCGCAGGGTGTGTTAATAATCACCAAGGTCAAACAATAGCTCAAGTAATTGCAGCATATTTGTTTTTTAGGCTGTGTTTTGCAGGTGCTGTTATTCCTCCGGTGGCTGGAGCGGGTCATTAGCTCTACCCACAGCCGCCCCTCCAGTCAATTACCACATTTCAAACTTTTCCTCCAGCACAAATCCGGCCGCTCTTGCCTGCCTGACCCAGTTGTCTTTTGTGAGGAGGACTTAGCTCCAGCAGTTTGACAGTCAACAGATAAGATGGATTAAGGTTTTTTTTTTCTCTCTCTCTCTCCTCTCTCCCCTTCTCTCTCTCATCCGGTTTTGATATAAACGGCGTAAAAGCAGGTTAAATCAGTCACTTTCAGGAGGAGTTTTTAAATGGCTGGAGATAGAAGAGGCTGATAGAAGGCCTAAACCTGACATCGGGGCGGAGAAGGTCACGGCCGCTTGGATGGTTAATAACTAACACACACTCATGATGAGGGAGAAGCATCAGTCATGATTCTCAAACTAAAACACTCGTATGCAGTTATGGAATGACATGTTTGCCACAGGAGAAAGTCAAACTGTTTACAGACTGTTTACAGTATCTCCTTCTTCTGATATTATTTTGATTTTATTCCCCACACAATTCTGTCTTTTGTTGCTTACAGTTCAGAGCCAGAATTTAAAATACAGATTTTGAAATTGTAAGGGGAAAAAACAACTTTGAGATATTAGCAATATTAGCTTGGAGACATTTGGAGTAAAATTTGCTACATAAATTCACTTAACACTATATTCATATACATCTGTTTATATTTTCCAAAATTTAGTTATGTGATTAGAAAAAATAACAATCGTTAAATATTTTGTAGATTTTAAATGAGGAAAACACTGAAGAGAAAATCTGTCGATGTACAGTGGCGAAGAAAAGACTTCGCCAATTGAAGAAAGTGAAGGAAAGGAGGCCTTGGTAGAGGCCGGCAGCGACCATTTCTCCTCTGGCCCTGGAGAACACTGGGCGTCCATAGTGAAGAACTGCAGGTGTGAGTGGGTCACTGGTGGTTGTACAGGCTGGCCTATTAGATCAATACGGAGACTCGTCTGTCACTGTGGTCTTTCAGCAATCAGTCAACATAGTATATCAACATACTTGACTTGCTGATGATACACAGTTCAACTTTTTGAGCTATGTTGTCAGGCAATTTGCAAAGCGATGTTGCTTGGCTAGTTTTCTATTAAGAATGGGCAACAATATTGCATCTGTCACCCAGTAAAAAAGACCTCAGTGACTCAGTGAAGTCTTTACACTGATCCCATGGGCCAGACTGAACACCTGCCGGTGACCTACTCACAACTGCTTCTTCTCCACATTGTAGGTCCAGCGTTCTCCTGCCTCTGGTGCCTGGACTGCAGCTCTGCACAAGATGTTTGGCCAGAGGAGAACTGGTCATGCCTAACTGAGCCTTGTTTCTCTCTAGCTTTTTTCCCTTCACTTTCGTCAATTGGTGAAGTTTGTTCCTCGCCACTGGCTTGCTTGCTTAGTTTGGGACCTGTGGAGCTGCGCATCAATGGTTTTGCTCTTCAGTGTTTGGACTCTCAGCAGTGATAATTAAACCACACTGAACTGAACTAAACTGAACTTCAACTCTAAAAACTGAATTGACACAGTTTCATTTTTCTAGAACTTCTATGTGAAGCTGCTTTGACACAATCGACATTCTATAAGCGCTATAGAAATAAATATTAATTGAATTGAAAATGAACATGCGTAATAGGTGTGACCAACAAAGTTGGAGAGTTTACCCAGTATAGATTGTTTTAACATGACGTCATTGATGGCGTGCGAGACTCAGATGAAATTGAAGTGATTCTTCTAAATAGGAATTGCTATCAGAACATCAAATGTTTCTATTTTATGTTGTTCATAATTGTTAAAATTGGCCAAAATAAGAAATGCAAACAGCTTTTATAGACTTTCAAAAGCTTTTGCTCATTAAGAAGGAAGTTCAAGAAACTAGCTGAAAAACGGAAGAAAAGGCGGCATGTAGTAACCATTTATTCAATACTTCAATGTGTACAAACTATTTTGAATGCGATAATTTTTTGACAGCATCAATAAAGATTATATACAGGCCTTGCTATGTGTATTCTAATTTAAAGTGTTATATAAAACACCACCACACTTCAGGAGAATATAAAAAAAACTTACCTTGCTATGTATTCGCTGCAATGAAATCTCTGTATAGTTATGCTATGATCCAAAAGAGATTTGAGCAATTGCAGCTTTATGAATGAGACATTTGGAGTAAAATTTGCAACATAAATTCACAGGGTTAACTCTATATTGAAACATCTCTACTTTGGGATCAGAAAAAATATCAATCTGTAAATATTTTGTAGATTTTAAGTGAGGAAAATGAACATGTGTTTTGGATGTGACCAAAAAAGTTGGAGAGTTTGCACAGTATAGATTGTTTTCACATGACGTCATTGATGACGGAAGTGAAGCGATTCTTCTACATAGAAATTGCTATCAGAACATAAAATCTTTCTGTTTTATGTTGTTTATAATCGTTTAATCTGGCCAAAATAAGCTATCAGCTTTTTTGACAGCATCAATAAAGATTATATACAGGCCTAGCTATGTTTATTCTATGTTAAAGTGCTATATAAAAATCAGATATAAACACCACCACACTTCAGTAGAATATAAAAAACGTAACTTGCTATGTAATCACTGCAATGAAATATCCGCATGCAATAATCCAACTCTTTTCTGGCATTTCGGCAACCATTATGTTAACGTCTATATACGCATCAGCGGTGAATGTTTGTTGATGGTAAGTTCATTAAGTTCAAAATAAATAAATAATATAATGTAGACAATGCATCCATGCTTTTATATGCTTTCATCTATTATTTTGTGATGTCTGGAAAATATCTGCATGGGGGAAAAGAACGTTATAGTAATTTATAATTACAAATAATGTTTTTGAGCCACATAATAAAGTTTACAATGTGTACAATTTTTTTTAATGAATGCCACAAAATACTGTAGCATAGTAAACTTTTATATACTGAAATGTTAGAGTAAACTCTACTGCATTGTGATTGTGGATAATTATCGTGTAAAAAAAACTGAAGCCTATTGACTAATTTTGTTTATTACTACAGTTGTGTTGAAGCACAGCAACAATATAATTACTACGACAGTTTAATTCAAGTTTCTATCTTTAGTATATGCTTCCAAACACTATAGTATTTACTAAACTATTTTTCATTTACTGTAACGTAATAGCTTATACAGAATCTACTGCCTCTATGACAGGCAAATATATTTTTGCTATTATAGCACAATATATGTCGGTTGTTGCTATTTTGAAGAACTGAAATAGACCACGCCATTGACTAACTAAAAGATGGTCTAAAGTCCAACGCAGAGCGCGTCCAAAAAGCTTACACATTGTTTAAGACACACAGGATGTACAGCCATACACAAATATCTTTACATATAAAAATAATAATAATAATGGGTTAAAATGTTACAAAAATGATTATTTTCTACATAAAAACCACTGCCTCCATGCCTTATTCATGTCGGGGGGCTTTTTCTGTTTTTTTTCATGACAGTTTTGATTTGTATAATGTTATTATTATTAACAGTATTATTTATTATATGCATATTTATATTTGTTTTGATAAAAACAAGTTTAGATTTGTCCACCTGTCGAGCTTTAGGGACATCTGCAAGACCATATGGGGCATAAGAATAGGATGTGTGTTTGGATATAACTCCTTTTTTTCTTTTGACCACACTTTGTTATTATTGTTCATTTATTAATTTGCTGGAAATTATAACTGAATTTAGGAATAGTTAAAAAAAAAAAACTTTGCGCTTAACAAACTAAATATGTAGGTTAATGGATTTCTTCAGTTGAGTGCGTACAACACAGTTTGCTTATCCAAGAAAGTAAAGGAGTAAAGACAAAGTAAAGAGGCTGAATGAAGGAGGCTCATTCTTTATCCTTGCGCTGCAGATGGTCTGTTTAACTGTTTTCTCACTAGTGAAGCATTCAGTTTTTCCTCTAACAAGGTCTGCCATGTAAATAGCAAATGCGCCATGGCGTGACGCAACTGACTCTTTAAGGGAATGAGAGACGAGACTCTGATTGGTTTGATGCATGTTATACTCAAAATACGTCCATAACTCATAAAGAGAATAAGCTCAACCATGTTAGGCCATGCGCTGGGGCGAAAACCATATTTTTTCGGTCCTTAAAATAGTAAAAGTGGATTAAGGGTGGTGAGACACACCCTTAATGCTTTTGCGCCATGTGCTTTAGACTTTGTGCCTAGATCGTTAAAATAGAGCACAAAAAACTCAGTATTCTAAGAAATACAATTTTAAAATTAAACTGCGAGATATTAACTGCAACATAACTGTGAAATTCAGAATGATGAGATTTAAACTCATTTAAACTCAAAATTGTGTGGAAAAAAAACTAAATCATAAGATATGAAATTCACAATCACAATATATAAAATATAAAAATTTATTTATTAGAAAGAGAAATGAAGAATTACTTGATATAAACCTAGGAATTCTGAGATATAATGGTGGTTGGTGGCATATAATCAGAATGACCAAAATCCTATTTAAAACTGCTTAAATGACAGAAAATAACATGCACTCTAAATCCTGGGTTGTTGTAACCCAATGTTTGGTCAAATATGGACCAAACCAACCATTGGTTTAAAAAGTGTCATTAAAAGTGAACTACATTGTAAAAGCGCTACAGAATTAACGGTTAATTGAACTGAAATGAATTGCAAAAACAACTTAACATTGTTTATCCAGATTTGACTCAACAACTTTAAGAGTCAACATTCCCTAAAAGTTTCCAATTGAATGCTATTAGAGAAAATATTACCCCTGGGGAATCAAACCCATTGCTTTGACCACATTTTACCAGTTGATCAACAGAAACAACCGTACAAAAAAAAAGGGTTTCCCCTAATTTTTTGATCAACCAGCTACTATATATTTATAGATCACTTGTCAACACGTGTAAAACAAGTTAGTGAGCTGACGCATTAAGGATACGTCTGTACTGAAAGTGAGTGTGTGTGTGTGTGTGTGTGTGTGTGTGTGAGTGTGTGTGTCGGTGACAGGGGAAAGTAATCCTATACACAGTCTGCTATTGTGAAATGAGAAGCTAGCCTCCTCGGCTGGCAGAGAGCAGATGCACCTCTCTTCCCCTATCCTAATCTGGAAAGGACTTAAAGGAGTCTTATCTCCGGGCTCTCCTGCTTCATTTCATGCTTGATTTACTTTAATTTGTCTGATAGGGCACGAGGATTTGGAAATGGCCCATCTTTCGCTGGAAAATGTTCTGATTTTTCTCCGGCATTGTTATGTGGCGTTTTTTTTTACTCTAGTTTCTCTCTCTCTGCTTCTATTTCTCTTTTTTTTTCTCTCTCTCTCCCTCTCTCTGTCTTCCTGGAGAACAGATCTCGCTCCTGTGCAACATTCTGTTTGAATGCATTTAGATTCACGCTAACGCAGCAGAAAGCGAGTTTGTGTGTGTGTGTGATTTTAGCAGCTCTGGTGTAGGTCTGTTTGCCTTTCAGATTGGCGGAGAGCGGCGCTGGAGGAAAGAGGAGCAGCCGAGTGCTTCAAACCACAGAGATCTTGTGTTTAAGGTATAGAGGGTGAGACTCGCCCTCGTCTCGCCCACAAGTGTGTGAGCTGATAAAGTCAGAGAGGACGAGAGCTGCCGGCCCACACACACACACACACACACACGGTTGAACCAGTGTTGCCGGTGCTGCAGTCCCAGTACGGCTCTGTCTGTCAGTCTGTCTGAAGGCAGGAGTCTGTCTGTTAGCATGTTTATTGATGTCAATGGCAGCTGCTCAGCCGGTGCAGGAGCCTGTGGACTTGTGTGATTGACAGTGTTGAGGGTAATGCGATATAAGTAATGCACGTTACATAATAATATTACTTTTCCAAAGTATTAAGTAATATAATGCATTACTTAAAAATAAGTAATATTATTTGAGTTAAAGTTCATCCAGAAAGTATTCATAGCACTTTACTTTTTCCCATTTTTTTTTTGTTACAGCTTTAAGGCTGGTTTATACTTCTGCGTCAAACGCGGGCGTATGCTACGGCGCTGACGCATAGCCCTTCGCCGTGGCCGTCGGCGTCACTGACGTGCACCTCTCAAAAAATGTAACTACACATCATATCGACGCGTAGCGCAAGCTCTGTGATTGGTCGGCTTGGTATCGCTGACGAGTCTGGGCGGGACCGAGAGCCGCGTGAATGGTGCAAGCCTGATAGAGCGATTGTTTACAAGTGTGGAGTCCCGTGAAGAAGCTCCGGATGGAAAGTTTTGTTTTGTGTTTACCTCATAGTTAAAGTTGTTGCACGTCCGCCGGTTCTTGCCTCAAAATGAGCGAGTTTGAGCCGCTTGTACATTCAGGAAGTGTTCAGGAAAAGCAACACAGCAGCGAAGAAACTCGACACAGAGGAACATTTACACCTCACTGCCAACTAGTGTTTCGGAAGTGTTAATGCAGAAAAACAGAGACAGCACGCAGAAGTATAAATGCACAGCTACGCGCGTTGCATGCGCCATGGGTAACGCCGGTCACTTGACGCAGAAGTATAAACCAGGCTTTATTCCAAAATGGATTTAACTCATTTATTTCCTCAAAGTTCTACACACAATATCCCATAATGACAATGTGAAAAAAAGAGTTTTTGGAGTTGTAGCAAATTTATTACAAATTAAAAACCTGAAAAATCACATGTAGATAAGTATTTACAGCCATTGGTCAATACTTTGTTGATGCACACTTGGCCTCAATTACAGCCTCAATCTTTTTGAATATGATGCCACAGGCTTGCCACACCTGTCTTTGGGAATTTTTGCCCCTTCCTCTTTGCAGTACCTCTCAAGCTCTATCAGGTAGGATGGGAAGCGACGGTGTACAGCCATTTTCAGATCTCTCCAGAGATGTTCAATAGGATTTAGGTCTAGGCTTAGGCTTATTAAGTCTCTCTTCAGTCCTAGTGTAGGCGGAGTGATACACAAGGGTAAAGAGTGCTGATATTGCTTTAATATCTCACGGCTATCAGCCAGTCAGATTCGAGAACCAGACAGAACTGTTGTATAAATATATATATATAGATAATAATACATTTTAGTCAGTTTAGAGTTGTTTCAAAGCCCATGTTTTACCCTGATCAAAAACCAATCACCTTTTTAGAATTTCCATTTCAAAAATGCAACCACTCTTTACTATTTCAGTAATTACATAAACAATGTAAACAGTTAGAAAAGATTACTAAGATACGAATAAATCTATCTATCTAACTATCTATCTATCTATCTATCTATCTATCTATCTATCTATCTATCTATCTATCTATCTATCTATCTATCTATCTATCTATCTATCTATCTATCTATCTATCTATCTATCTATCTATCATCTATCTATCTATCTATCTATCTATCTATCTATCTATCTATCTATCTATCTATCTATCTATCTATCTATCTATCTATCCATCCATCCATTCATCCATCCATCCATCATTCTATCCATCCCTCCATCACTCCTAATATTCTGATAAGTCATATGGCTATAATATGATAAAAACATTTACTTCTGGGTTAATTTACTGAATTAAATAACCCAGCATTAAATAACTTGTGCATCTGTTGCTCAGCTTTGTGCAAAGTTGCAGTGTGACTATCAGTGGTGGAAAGAGTACTGAAAAATCATACTCAAGTAGAAGTACCATTATTTGTCTAAAAATGTAGTGCAAGTAGAGTAAAAGTATCTGTTGTAAATATTTCTCAAAGTATGAGTAAAAAGTAGACATTTAAAAAGTACTCATGAGTAGTGAGGAGTATGCTGTTAAAAGTTGATGCATTTACATCTAATTTGTGGATGGGTGTGTAAACGTAACATTCTGTAGAGCATTTAGTTATTGCCCAGCAGGCACACAACGACATAAGACGTTAATATTAGGTTAGATTTAGGTTGTGATGTCAGGTGACCAAAATTCAATGTCTAGCCAGCGTCTAAGGACAACGTTATTTTGATGTCCAATAATGACGACAAATGACATTGATATTTGGTTGATTTTAGGTTGTGTTAGAAAGTGACCAAAATCCAACCCCAAGCCAACATCTTAAACCAACGTCACATTGACATCAAATGCTGACATTTATTCATCAGGTATAGCAACCAAAATCCAACATCTGATAGACTTCATAGTGGTAACATCCACACAATGTCAAGCTGTAACATCATTAGACGTTGATATTTGGTTGATTTTAGGTTGTGTTGGAAAATGACCAAAATCCAACGTCAAGCCAACATCTTAAATCAACGTCATATTGACATCAAATCCTGACATTTATTTGTCAGGCATGGCAACCAAAATCTAACATGATGCCATAGTTGTAACGTCCACACCATGTCAAGCTGGAACATCATTAGACGTTGATATTTGACTGATTTCAGGTTGGACGTTGGACATTGACGTCGGCCTGACGTTGGGTTCTGCTGTAAACCCGATTTTCATTTTTAGACAAAATGCAACGTCCCAATGATATTCAGCTACAATGCTAATCTGACGTCATGTTGATGGCTTGTGCCTGCTGGGTGTTTAAGGTCATTTCCGTCATCATACAGTAAACATCTGTCATCTTCTCATCAGTGACATGCATCTAAACAGTCTCTAAGTCAATGCATGTAAAGATTTTAGACATCTAGGACACTTTCAACAGTCAGCAATTATATCGCCCATGTCTTGAGGTGGATGGTTATGATGTGATTTACCTTCTATGTGCAATTTGATTGGACAGGAATCACAGGTCTGATTTTTCTAATCCCCATAAACAGGAAAAAATAAAGTAGTGGCTGCAGATTGAAAGAAAGTAGTGGAGTAAAAGTACCGATACTGCACTAAACATGTACTCAAGGGAAAGTAGAAGTACACATTTTGAAAACTAATTAGTAAATTACAACTCCTGAGCAAAACTGCTCGATTACAGTGGTTTGAGTATTTGCAGTTTGTTACTTTACACCACTGGTGACTATAAATGTAAGGGGGGGGGGGGGGGGGGGTGAGAACTTGTTTAAACCTGTAAGCAGTACAGCTTTCCTCAATGCTTAACTCATTGAGAAGATCTCGCAATCAGGCGGCTCAAATCACAAATCAATCCATCTCCAGTCAAGAACTGTCATAAAAAAATGAGCTACCATGACAACACACTCATTCCTCAACTCCTCATTCTCTCTCCACGCACCACACACACACACACACATACACACACACACGCACAGATTGACGAAGACGATATGGAAAGGAGGCCAGGCATTGAGATTCTTCTCACGGGCTGAATTTATTTGACTCTGGCTCTGTGAGCAGTGATAAACAGAGTGATGATCCAGTCACACATCTTTATCCATGCTTTGCTTTAATTAACACTGACTTGTTTGTTGAAAAGATGATTAATATGCCAAACAAAAATTGCATAATTGAATACTGCAATGCACACACACACACACAAACACACACACACACACACACATTCATGCACACAATAATTTATGAGTTCCATTAATACTTCTTAATAATAATAATAATAATAATAATAATAATAATAATAATAATAATAATAAAAATAATAATGATAATAAGAAGGATAATAATAATAATAATAATAATAATAATAATAATAATAATAATAATAATAATAATAATAATAATATTCATCCCCAAAGCTTGTGAAAACAAATATATAGCATACTGTAAGGGTTTTAGTTTATGGTAGGTTGTTTATTAAGTATCTGTACTGTATATGACATGGGCCTGTTGGTTAAAACATTTCTGCAGTGGTTTAATGTGTCAAATTGAAAAAGCAGACTTAATTTTTTTAAAAATAAAAATAAACGAAATTATACATAATAATAATAATAATAATAATTATTATTATTATTATTATTATTGTTGTTGTTGTTGTTATTATTATTAAATAAAAAAATATATATTTTTATTTCTTAATAAATGACCTATTGTAAATTCCAACCCTCAACAATTTATATGATGTATATATGAGATTAGAATATGTGTTAGCTAAGTGATTTAGTTTTAGAATAGAATATTAAATATACTCAATAATATTTGTAAAAGAAAAACAGACCCTATATGTGCCTTTTACATATATTTCATTTAAAATGGAAAACGAGTGGATGTTTTAACCAATGCTTAAATATTTTTTAAATGCATGTGCATGTAAAACAACATAATTTGCACTAAACATTATTGGCTTTTTCTCTAAAGAAGTTGTTAGTCCACTCTGTTTAGAGCGTCATTATGGACGTTTTACGCTAAAACTAATGCAAACGATGCATCTGCGACAAATCCACCACAGTTTTGGGAAACACTCGTCACTACATCATTCATTTTCCAAACGTTGCGTCGTACTATGAAAGTTCAACCACGAGTTATGTCTTTGTTTGGAAAACGCACGCCTGGTTAATCTCTAATATTTATATAGATATATATGAAAATTACATCATTGTTCTGTAAACAAGACACAAAAGCTATCGCTAGGGCAGAATAAATCTACCATGTTTATTTAAATTTAGTCATTTGCTATTTAGATACTAATATGCAATAATATGTCTTCAATTTGGCGGTAAATAAGATGCGTACCTTTTGAATAGGCAGTACCCCAGTGACAATATTTGTACTTTTCTGTAATAACACTGATAATCCAGGTGAAAGACTCAAACAAAAACAAACTACTTTCCAGTACAAACAAAGGTCTATACTGATATCTGAACACAGTACCAAAAACATCTTGATATAACGAGTCTGTCATTATCTTACATTAGTTGACTCATTGATTCCATTGCTAACAAGCATGAAACCGTTGCTTTTAAACCTCTTAACACCACAAATCAGTGAACATATTAAGACTCTACTTATATCTAATCTCTCCATATGTATTTGATCAGCGAGACAATCGGCCACTTTGTTTATCCGTGTGAATGGAGAATGAAACCTTAGCTCCTCCCTAACTAGTAAACACAAACAAAGCTCTGCTACCAACAACCAGGCATTCGCTTGTAGTATTACCTCAGCCGCTAAACAACAACTTCAGCCAATCCAGGTGAGAGATTCAAACAAAAGCAGACTACTTCCCAGAACAAAACTGAAGTCTATATTGATATCTGAACATAGAACCAGGATGATCTTAAAATTACGAGTCCGGCATGATCCTACTTTATTTCACTCTCCGATTGATTCCATAGCTAACACGCATGAAACCATTGCTCTTAAACCTCTTAACACCACAGATCAGTGAATATATTAAGACTCTACTTATATCTAATCTCTCCGTATGTATTAGATCAGTGCAAGAATTGCCCACTTTGTGCATCCGTTTCAATGGTGGTGAAGACTCAAACCTTAGTCCCTCCCTATCTAGTAAACACAAACAAAGCTCCGCCTCCAACTGGCTATCCGTGCATTCGCTTGTAGTATTACTTCAGCCGCTAAACAAGAACTGCGCCCTCTTTATACACAAACAGGTCATTTAAATGCTCTGATTCTCCGACCCGCCTCGTCTACAGCTCATTCAGTACCCAAACTCTACTGTAGCGCATTGTCACGACAATCTGATTTGGCACAATACCACTTATCTAGCAGAGAAAGCCTGCGGTAAGATGGCTGAGAGGAGCGAACGAGACACCCTCGCTCGGAAAATGAGCGGCAGCCAGGCATGTCGAAATTTCTTGATTACATGGGAAATAAACAACTCCGACTGAAAGCCTCCGCTCAAACTTGGTGCTTTGCATACATTAAATTCCGGTCTGTCTATAAGTCGTCTTAAAACGCTTAGGTATCAGCGCGAGCGCCTCTGACAACGCTCCCTCACGAGTTCGTCTACGCCGTTATCAGACCTCTCAAATGGATCTCCAGCTCCAGTGACAAAAGCCAGACAGAGCTCTCCTAAAGGATACATCTTTTTATCCGCGCCGCTTCCTCGCCAATCCACATTGCTGCGGCCTGAGCAGGAGTTTACCAATCTTTGCTTTCCAAGACTCTCTCTCTCTCTCTTTTTCCTCTCCGTGTTAAAGGCTTGAGGGGTTCAATCAATGCTGCTTTGATCTCGGCTGGAACTATAATTATTTAACATTGTTACAAGGATTTCTCTAATCCATTCTACCATTAAATCCCTTTTAGACCCTCATCTTCAGGAGCCTAATCTGCATCTGGGCCCCCTCCCTCCCCTCGGACGGCAACCGTGACTTCACAGACTTCGCCGAATAATTAGAGGGAAAAGATACAAATGCTGGAGAGGAAGACGAGAAAGTTTTGTCAGTCGCTGGACACGAGCAGGTGTCAGTGGTTCGGATGCTGATGATTCTCCCGCACGTGACGTTTCTTTGTAGGGAACGGTGGGGTGTTTATTTGAAGGCCAGGCATTAAAGCGTGTAATTCGAAAGCTGTCAACAAGCCTGACAATGAAGTCTCGGTTGCAGCTATTTGAATGTTTAATTCCTGGATTCTAGGTCACTGCTAAATATGTCACGACAGACGGTTAGACTGAGGTATGTTTACGCCACATTTATGCTTTCCACTATATTTGTATGCATTTTAGTGCGTCGTTTAGACAACAACCGTTTTTTAGGATATTGAAATGCTAAACTTTCAAAAACACTTAAGAAAGCTGATTCTCCAACATGTGGTATAGTATGGCTTGACCTCCAACCTGATTTCACCAAGTAGGGCAAGTTCCTGGATTAACATATGTTGATACTGGAACAACATTCCAATCAGTCAATCAGAATTAAGGGATACGCTTACTGTTTATGTTAATTTTAGGCTTATGGTTAGGCTTGTAACAATCTACATGATTGTTATCCAACTATCAATTCCCTCTGATTTTGGGAATGATTTACAGTTATGATTGGGTTTAGGGGTAGGAAATAGAGTGGAGGAACTATTACGTTACCTTGTAGGCTAATCGGCTGCTAGCATAAAACTGGCTACCTCAATAAAATCCCTATAGGACTTTCCCACAGGCTTTTCGAAGATTGCAAATAATAAGCTTTGTGTTCAAACACTGTTCATTACACTTACACGGTTTGTCTAACTGGATAATCCTCACATGAAAATTCAACTTTTATCATATTTGGATCTCTAATGCAAAAGTAAGAACTGAAAAGCTAACATTAGGCTATAAACGGACTACAGAGCCTTCGGGGTGCCCGCCTGTGATGTCAGCACTACCCTGCTACAGACAACTCTTCAACGATTTACCCTCTCGGTTTCTTATATTATAATCCACACTATATATTATAAACAAATAAATACGCAAAAACATAGACCAATGTGCCTTTTCGATAGTTTTTTTTTTTTTACGTGGGAAATACATATTGTTTTGCTTTACAGTTGTCTTAAAAGTTTTAAAACTGTATGCATAAATGTTTAAATAAGTGTATCGCGCGCAAGCATACAGCCTGCTTACCTTAGTAACAGATGACAGAAATGAGGCATGGGGGAAAGGTTTATATGCCTGCAAGTTCTATCATTGACAAAGAGCAACATTCAGTATTCTTTTTTTGTCATGAAGTACAGTAAAAAGCAGCCCATACAGTCACATATGCTACACATTTTAAGGAGTGTAATTACTGCAGTTATGACAGAGTTAAATGTATTCAAATGAAGAAATAAATGGACGAAAAATCAATTGTTCACGTTAAAATGTATGTAACTCTTACACATTTGCATTACTGAGAGCAGGAGAGAGACAGGCTGTACTGTTAAGCAGTATCTTCATAATATTGTTTAATTAAAATAAATGATCAACAAATTAATCTGTCTCAACAGTCTTTAAAAGTAAAGAAATTATCTGCACACAATATGAATTCCAAATTAGAAAAATACTACAAACATACAAAATACTATTCATGAAAATACCTAAATAACAGACAAATCCAGATGCCCAACGCAAGCGAGCTGCGCTCCAGACCAGTTCAGCTTGATGACGTATAATGTCTCAGACATCGCCTGTAGTCCCATTTAAAACTTGATAGCAACTGTCTTTATTAAAGAAGCATAACCGATTTAACTGATGTGTTTTATGTCATAGAAGCAAACGTAAAAGTATTTTGAGTTTGTGTTAGCCACGAACCTTATTTAAGCAATATAACTGAAATCCTATTGAAAAAACCCATTGATTTGGGACGAGGGAACCGTAACTGCTAAAATACTAACTCGGTTTTTGCATACAAATTAACGTCATCAGTGCTCCACTCTACAGGTATGGATTACATTTTCAAACAAAAATAATGTTCCAGGATCAACATGGATGATAATCTAGAATCGCATTTCACTTGGTAAACTTGTGCAGTGTGTGGTTCGACATACACTCTCAGAAATAAAGGTAAGCAAGCTGTCACTGGGGTGGTACCTTTTCAAAAGGTACACAATTGTTCTTAAAGGTCCATATTGGTACCTCAAAAGAATATATTAGTACCTACAAATTTTAAAAAGGAACACTTTTATACTTTTTAGGTACTAATAAGTACCCTTGAGGTATTACTATAGATCTTTTATGTGCAAATGTGTACCTTTCGAAGAGGTACCACCCCAGTGACACCTTTATTTCTGAGAGTGTAGCTTGACTCACTTCGGTTTGCATTTCCACTGCAGTTTAGTATCGATTAAAATGTGTGTGATTATCTGTACAGTTGTGCCGCCTCTACTTCTGTGACTTCCTGATAAACATGTTTATTCCCTGTCTCTTTATCCAGCATTGTAAAAAAAAAATGCAGGGTTCAAAACAATTTAGTCATGTTTAAGTTAACTTAACTCATTTAAGTACATGGAACAGTTAAGTTGTCAAACAAAAAAAACTAAAAATCCCCAAGAATTGTGTTTCAGCTCATTTTAAATATAAGAGTCCCCCCAATGTGTAAAACGATTTGAGTGTCCAGAAAAGCGCTATATAATTGTAAAGAATTATTATAAAAAGCTGAATTTTTTTGCATCTTCTAATATTCTTTATAATTTAATAATTAATATTATTTATTAATAGTTGAGTACATTTTTATCAGATTATTTAATGATTTTCTTTTATCTGAAATCAATCCCATCACATACTAAAGTCATCTTTTCACATCCTTTCATGGTTTTTCTAAAAGGGTAAGTTCACCTATTAATGAAAATCTTATTTATTCACCCTTGCTTTTCCCAAAATCTGCGACTAAATGAGTTTAGTATAGAGACCAACTCTCTTAAAGCTTGCATTTTAGCTGTTTATTATTTTTTATAAAGCACATATTAATACATTATGTTGCATTAGCATATCATACATTCCTTATTCCAACACCTAAGTGCTACAGCTATCAATTGATAAGCAGAAATCAGAAGTTTATTTGGGCAAAATCCATATTTAATACACTGTGAAAACATAGTTGACAACTTGTTCCACAGCTTTTTTTGAGTTGATTTAACCCAAGTACACTACCTGACAAAAGTACTGTCGTTGATCCCAGTTGTAAGAGCAACAAATAATAACTTGACTTCTAGTTGATCATTTTGGAAAAGTGGCAGAATGTAAGATTTTTCTGATTGATCATGTGATGAACTGTATCATAATCATCACAAATACTGCAGAAGACCTATTGGAACCCGCATGGACCCAAGATTCTCACAGAAATCAGTCAAGTTTAGTGTTGGAAAAATCATGGTTTGGGGGTTACATTCAGGGACGTGCGAGAGATCTGCAGAGTGAATAGCAACATCAACAGCCTGAGGTATCAAGACATTTGTGCTGCCCATTACATTACAAACCACAGGAGAGGGTTCCTTCTCATACTTCAGCCTCCACATCAAAGTTCCTAAAAGCAAAGAAAGTCCATGTCCTTCAGGATTGGCCAGCCCAGTCACCAGACATGAACATTATTGAGCATGTCTGGGGTAAGATAAAGGAGGAGGCATTGAAGATGAATCCAAATAATCTTGATGAACTCCTGCAAGAACGCTTTCTTTGCCATTCCTGATGACTATTATTAAGTTGACTATTATTATTAAGTATGAGTCATTGCAGAGATGTATGGATGCAGTCCTCCAAGCTCATGGGAGTCATACACAATATTCATTCTTTCTCCACTGCACCATGACTTTATATTCTATACTGTACATCTTTCTATTAAGTAACAAGACTTTGTCTAAGCAAAGTCAGAGCTTACTGTCCTAATTAAATAACTAAAAATCAAGGCACGATCATATTTTATTTTAGTTAAATAAGCATAATCTAGAGGCCTTTGTCTTTCATATAAGCCACTTCCAATACCAAATGATGAGTTATTATTTGTTGTTCCTAAAAGTTGGATAGGTGACAAGACTTTTGTCAGGTAGAGTACTGCACTTGATTCAATTTAAGTTGAGTCAAAAAAAAAAAAAAAAAAAAGCTCTGCAGCAAGCTGCCTAACAATTTTCAGTTGAACTGTCGGCGATTCTTTCTATTATAAAACTGAAGCAGTGGGAAGATCCATCTTGCAGTGTAAACTAAGCAGAACACTACCCCAGATAGTCATGCAGTGTGAACATGCACAAAAGTAGTGCCTTTTATTTTTTTACTTTCATAAACAAACTTTCAGATCCTACTGACTTCCATTATGCTAACTCAAAATACATATTTTATGTTTCAAAGAAAAAAAAAAGAAGATCATATTTGTTTGATATGAAAGAGAATAAACAATGACAGAAATGTAATGTTTATGTAAACTTTTCCCCATAGTTTCTTTATATATAAAATAAAGCTAAAACCTTCTCTTAAAAAATACATTCACATTAAATATACATCCTCCAGAAACAAGCCGTTGCTTCTTGTTTTGAAGGTTTCAGATTATTTTCAACAAAATAAGACTAAACAGTCATTTTTCTGTGAAAATACTTGAGAAAAAACAAAACATGGGCTGCTTTTACAATATTTTTGGGGGCTTTTTGCCATTTTTAAAGCCTCATTTGGTCTCATTAGGCTGAAAAGAGCAGCATAAACATCTTTTTTTGTATTCCACAGAAGATACTCCTTTGAAACGACATGAGTAAATGATGACAGAATAGTAATATTTTTTGCCTGATCTATTCCTTTAAGACCTTCATCCATCTTTTCCGCTGTGTGTTTTCAGATCCAGCACAGAAATCTAAGGCGGTTTGCACTGAACCCATAACTGCCATCTGTTTGTTTTGGGCTGGGAAGAACAAAAAAAAAAAGACACGTTGATAATTGTGACGCATGTTGAAAAAACACCCAATGGCCTTTTCAAATATTTGTGCCGCTGTGTTTTGCGGCGATATAAATAGCAGCACAGCAAACGCAAACATTTGTCGAGGCACCTGCCATGCTATCGTGACCATCTGCTCTACAAATTCACTTAGCATGACATATGTGCATTAAAGCTGAAGCGGCTATTGTTTGGTGTGGGTGAGAGGGTTTGGTCAAGGGCGGACAGTGGTACAGGTGGGCTGAGAAGAGAACTGTATGTGCTTTCTTGACTTTGGGATAGAGGCGGTTGGGTGTTGCGTTCTGTCTGACTTGAGGGTTTCTTCAGAGGAACGTGCCTGTGGCTCGGGTCCAGTTGGCACACAGAGACAGAAGTGAGTGTGTCCGACAGGCACTGCTGAGCTCAGAGAGCCGTTCAGGAGGAGGTGTGTCACTCCTCAAGGTGATTGGATCACGCTGAGGGTTATTTAATGCTTATTGGACAATTCAGATTCTCTATTTATCATCCTTTCATCATCCACATATATACATGAAATGCCAACAAACATACAAACAAATAAATAAAGATAGTTTAAATAATTTTTATTAAAATAGATTAATTGTAATCGTCATGAATTATTAAGCACAAAATACTATTTAAACGTCTAATACTTCTTTTTGGTGCAAGAATGTTTAACTCGGTTTCTAAATTGGAAATAAAATAAAAGAAAATAAAAGAAAATAAAAATTAATAAACAGACAAGCAAATAAAAAAAAAAATTTAAATTACCAAATAAATAAACAAACAAGCAAATATATACAATAAATTAAAATAAAAATTAAATTAAATAAAATTTTTAAAAACAAATAAGCTAATAAATTAAGTTAGATTAAAAATAAATAAGTAAATAAATAAAATTAAATTAAATTAAAAATAAACAAGCAAGCAAATAAATAAAAAAGTGAAATAACAAAATAAATTAAATTAAAAGTAAATGAACAAGCAATCAAATAAATACAATAAAATAAAACAATACAATTAAATTAATTTAAATAATAAAATTATTTTTAAAAAGCAAAAAAATAAAATTAAATCAAATTGAAATAACAATAAACATATAAGCAAGTAAATAAAATAAAAATAAATTAAAGTAAATTAAAAATAAACAAATAAATAGAATAAAATTAAATTAAATTAAAAAAATTAACTAATAAGCAAATAAATAAAATTAAATAAACAAACAAATAAACAAATAAGCAAATAAATAAAATTAAATTAACAATAAACAAATAAGCAAATAAATACATTTTTATTAAATTACAAATAAACTAACAAGCAAATACAAGCAAATAAATAAAATTATGTAAAATTAAATAAATTAAATTAAAAATAAAGAAAAAATAAATTAAATTAAATTAAATCATGGCAATAGATTAAATCTTAAAATATATTCAAATAGAAACTAGTTATTTAAAATTCTATTTTCTGCATTTTTACTGTTTTGCTGTAGTTTGGACCAAATAAATGCACATATACTTTAAATATTACTGTTGTTGTACTTTTGACTGGTATACCATATAATTATAATACTTGACCGTATATCCAAACACACATATACATATTTACAGTATTTCACAAAATACATATTATCACACTGTTGTATATGCATCAGTATCACTAAGAAATACATAAATAATTAAGATTACAATTAAATAATATATTTTATCAATATTTGTCTGATTTAAGACTAAGATAAAATATGATATGAATTAAGACTAAGATAAAAAAATTTATAATTACAATTACAACTAATTAATAATACATTAGCTCAAAATTAATAAGTAAAAAAATGTGTTTACATACATTAAATATAGGTATTAAAACATATAAAATAACATATAGTATAATGCTTTAAAACTTTAAATATGACACATAAAGAGTTACATTAGAATATAACAAAGAGTTAAAGGCTTAAAGGCTTCTCCTTTAAATTAGACATAGAGATAAGTACAAAACCCCAAGTTCATTATGCATGAAATCTTCCATGCCTTTCCGTTTCTGCACATGCACTTTCTTTCTGCCTTGAGGAGCGTGTCAAGATACGTATCAAAGACGTGCATGATAATTAACAAAAAAGCTGTACAGGCTATTACCACTAATATACAGAAGCCCGTGACGAGAGAAAATGAAGGAGACGGAGAGTCAGATAACAGGGCTCTTCCTTTATGAGCTCAGAATGAATGTTGGTTCATCATAGCGATGCTCTTCTGCCTTCACACAACATGCCGATGGACTGGCAGAAATATACAAGAGAACATCTGAGGAACTTGCATGGATTTAAATATACAATTTCTTTCCAATTTATGATCATCCTGATTCTTTCATTTATTTTATATTAGTTCATCCGTTTGTAGGGCCTTTTTATGTGTTCTGAGTGAGTCATTGACTTATTCACTCAGCTTAGATAATTCAATGATGTTCCTGTGATGAATTGTTTTGTTCGGTAGGTGCTGCCTTTAGAAAACAAACACATACTTTTAATAAAGATGCTTATATAAAACTAATTCAAGTAGGTTATAATACAAGTGTTTTTATGTATTTTGAAAGAGTTGTTGAGTTATTAACTCAGCTTAGGTCATTCAATGATGTTCCTGCTAGTGAATTGTTTTGGTCAGTAGATGCTGCGAACGGAAAACTATCACATGCTTTAAATCAGGGTTTTTCAAAGTCTAAGACAGTGGGCCTCCCTTTTGACACAACTCATCCATTGGCGGCCCCCTCCTCCCAAACACGCACACACACACACACACACACACACACACACACACACACACACACACACACACACACACACACACACACATACACACACATATATATATATATATATATATATATATATATATATATATATATATATATATATATATATATATATATATATATATATATACATACAGTATATATAAAGACACAGACAGATGTCAGACTGGTAACTCACTTTTATCATCATTTGCATGAAATACAGAGTAATAAGTATTTTAATGTAACGTTTTTAAAACTAGGATTGTGGTTCAATATGATTAGAACAGATCCAAGAACTGTCCATCCCAGTCAAAACAGTCGAAGTTTAGCGGGTCTCATGCTGTCATTAGCCAAAATATCTTGACAAACCACACATAAAGGTCATCATGGTTCATTAGCTGGTCCTGTCCACGTAAATCCTAAACTCAAATACTGATCATCATATCGTCGTCTTTTGGGTTTAAGCCCTGAACTTGAAGGCTTTGAATCGGGGGGGTCTTAGAAACCGATCCATTGTATTAGCAGGCATATACTTGTATTGGCGGGCTTGCCAAACAGAAGGGAATTCACAGCTATATGGCCTTCTGGGTAAAAAAGGTTTTCTTATTTTTGACGTATTATTTTTTTTAGCTTTGTTTAATTAAAACGTTTAAATATAATAAAAAATACATATAATAATTAAACTTAATAATTATATTTTTTATCATATAATATTTTTTCCCGCGCCTCCCCTGACATGCTCTGGCGCCCCCCAGGGGAGGCGCGCCTCACACTTTGAAAATTCCTTCTTTAAATAAAGATGAATCTGATTTTAATATATTAGGTTATGTTGAGTATTTTTATGTGTTCTGAATGAGTCGTTGAATTATTCACTCAACTTAAGTCATTTACAAACAATGATCCTGGTAGTTAATTGTTTCGTTTAGTGAGTACTGCCAATGGAAAACATTCACATACTTTTAATAAAAAAGATTGAATGAATCTGATTGTAGTATAATAGGAATATTTTTATGTGTTCTGAATGAGTCGTTGACTTATTCACTACGATCAAGTCATTTACAAATGATGATCCTGGTACTGAATTCTTCTGTTCAGCAGGTGCTGCCAATGAACAACAATCACATGCTTTAAAAATTATGACTGTATGAATCTGATTGTAATATATTACGTTTAAATAGGGGTATTTTTATGTGTTCTCTATAAGTGGTTGAATTATTCACTCAACATAAGTCATTCACAAATGATGATCCTGGTAGTGAATTAGTTTGTTCAGGTACTGCCGATGAACAACAATCACATCCTTTATCTGAGTATGATTGCATAAATCTGATTGTAGTATATTAAATTATGATAGGAGTTAGTGTATGTGTTTTGAATGAGTCGTTGAATTATTCAATCAGTTTAAGTCATTGACATTTGATGATCCTGACTATGAATTGTTTTGTTCAGTAGGGGCTGCCAATAAAAAACAATAACATGCTTTAAATAAAGATGACTGTATAAACCTCACACTAGTATATTACATTATGATAAAAGTATTGTCATGTATTTTAAACGAGTCGTTGAATTATTCAACCAGCTTAAGTCATTCACAAATGATGATCCTAGGAATGAAATTTCTTTTCTCATAGTTTAAATGAAGAAGACTGTATGAATCTGATTGTAGTATAATACAAGTATGTCCAAATCATTGAATTATTCACTTAAATCATTTAAAAATGATGATCAAGGTAGTGAATTATTCTATTCAGTAGATGATGCCAATGATCAACAATCACATGCTAAAAAATGATGGTTGCATTAATCTAATTGCAGTATATTAGGTTATAATCAGTATTTTTGCATGTTCTGAGTGAGTTACTGAATCATTTAGCAAATAAGTTGTTCACAAACTAGATGTTGCTTTCAATGCTGCTATAAATCTGAATTAGATTCTGAACAGGAAAAGTGAATCAGAAAGATTCATCTAAAAGATTCTTTACCAAATAATTAATTCAAACCTCGGCATTTCAAGATCGTAACATTTATATGATTAATTAGTCATGACAAAAAAAAAAAGGTTAATCTTGCTCTTTTTAAAAATTTTATTTAAATGCAGTAATTAAACAACTAAAGTTCTTTGGCAACCCATACTGTAAAAAAACCCCGCAATTTTACAGTTTATTTCTGGCAGCTGGGGTGCCGGGAAAAAATAAAATAAGGACCGTTAAATTACAAAAACTTGCTGTAAAATAACAGAGGTCGAATTACAGATATTTACCAGAAATTTAAATTGAAGTAAATTACTGTAATTGTAATGTCCGTTATGCTACAGTAAATTTCTGTAATTTAACGGTCGTTATTTTACGTTTTTTTTTTCCAGCACACCAGCTGCTGGAAATAAACTATATAATTACAGATTTTTTTACAGCGCAGGCTCATTCTAAAAATGTACCGCTATATACATTTCTGGAGAGTGCCAAATACATGCCAGGAGCTACATTTTTTTTGCAGTTTTTGCTTTCACGAATTCACCAGAGGCAGCTGTGTATGCTTTTTGAGATCTCAAATTTCTCTCATGAGTGCCATTCGCGCGAGTCACATAAATTTACCAAAGGGCACTGTTGACTGACTGACTGACAGATTAACTGACCCTCCCTCCCCTTCCCTAAACCCAACCGATAGTGTTTTCAAAAGCCATGATTGACCTAATTTTTTATTTGACTTAAATGGTTTGTAGCAATTGGTTTCCTCAAACGGTTTGAGTTACCTTAACTTGTTGGGTTTTACAGTCCTCAGTGGGTTGAGTTCTCTTAATTTATTGGGTTTTACTGTGCTCAAGTTGCTTTGTTTACTCAAATGGATTAAGTTCACAGTGCTCATCAGGATTAGTTTTTGAACTTAAATGGTTTGTTGCAATCGGTTTCCTCAAATGGTTTTAGTTACCTTAACTTATTGGGTTTTACAGTGTACATTTAACAGAGCAGTTACCATGTAAAACAGCCACAAACTGACATTGAAGAATGTGAACATTTGCCATTTTCCCACCTGAAGCAAACCTTGAAATTACTTTTAAAAGACTCTTAAGGTGAGAGGACCCTGCTTGAGTCTCTTCATTAAGATACCGTCCTTCTTCTGATGTACTTTCTATTAAACACCCCATTCATCCTGAACAATTAAGAATTATCTGTTGGTGATTGCAATCGCACTTTTTAAAGTAAGTCAGGCAATAACAAAGAGTCGAGATTTAAAATATGGAAAAAAAAAGTAAATACATTGATAACAGGGGAGTGATAACAAACTAAATAAATTTGCTTTTAATCGCTGCGAACAGGAAGTCGTGTCGGTGGAGATGTTCATATTTGATGGTGTGATTATTTAAATTATAACGAGCCCATCTGACTTTTCCAGCACAAAGGGAGCAATGAAAGGGGGAAATGGCCTTTCAGCAGAAGACATGAGGTGAAAGCCGATGCCTGCTTTACGTGCCGAGATTAATGTCCACTGTACCGATGCCACTGTGTGAGCGATGTCACGTCCTGTATTTGGAGAGGCTTGTTTCCTGTTGGGCGATTGCCTCATTTGCATTCAATTTTTCCAGAAACGACCATTTCTTGCGGAGTTTGACAGTAATGTCTCTGTGAGGAGCGAATGGGGCATGTAGGATAGATCTTATCTGCGTAATGTAACTAGATTATCAGCAGCATTAGCAGGCGGCGTCGCTATCAGAGAGATCGTGGTGGGAGGTAAATATGGAATTCAGCATTGAGATGAAGCTGACAAACTAGATTAAAAGGGACAGTTGGGGCTAAAATGAAAATTCTGCCATTATCTACTCATCCTCATGCGGCTCCAATGAGATTTTAAAGCCGGAGGCAAGATTTTTAGCGTATAACGTCTTAAATGTTTGTTCGATTCTCATACAAAACTTTCAGCTGACTTCAGAAGCCTTGAAATGCAGCACACGGTTCTTATGGACTACTTTTTTATGTTACCTTTATGGTGATCAACTAAAAATGTGCTCTTGTAATAGATCAAAATAATTAGTAAGATGTGTGTGTGTATAACATTTTATGACACACTATTTTATACAATGCTAAATGATACACAGGAATTTGACAATTTATAAACATTAGAATATTATTAAAACATATAGAATAATTAAAATAATTATTATTAATATGCTTTTTATTAAATGGTAGTATTTTCATAGCAATTTAAACCACCCCTTCAATATGTACAATAAGAAACAAAAAGAAGTAGCTTTGACTGCATATACTCTAAGGGACAATGTCTGAGTGCATCAATTACATCAGATTTCCAATTTTTTCTTGTGCTTGTATTTTAAAGTGGCCCTCTTATGAGTTGTCAGTCACTGGTATGCCCATCCCCCATCAATTTGAGTTTGAGGCCCCTGATATACATAATGAATATACAGTACTTCTTATACATTATTAAACATAATACTAATAATTTATCCTTACAGTAACATCAGAAATATTTTAAAATCATTACAAATATAAATAACAGACCTTAAATATGACTTGGAAAATAGTTAGGATAATATATTTGAATCAAATTGATCATAACATTTATATTATATCGTCAGATTATTTGAATAAATGTTTATATAATGTTTTTATTGATTTATCCAAATTAAATGTTGATTATTTTATTTCAAACCTATTTTATTGATGACAATTCAATTTTTTTATTTTATTAATGAAACAAAGTGCTTCTTTTGTCCTCACTTAAGTCTCCTTGTATTAAATAGTCTGCTAAATTAATAAATGTAATTAAAGTATATATTTTTATTATTATTATTATTATTATTATTATTATTATTATTATTATTATTTAAAGAGTTTAACTTTTATAATTATTTCATTAGTTCATTCATTCATTAATTTTCTTGCCGGCTTAGTCCCTTTATTAATCCAGTGTCGCCACAGTGGAATGAACCGCCAACTTATTCAGCATGTTTTTACGCAGCAGATGCCATTCCAGCTGCAACCCATCTCTGGGAAACATCCACACACACATTCACACACACACTTATACAGAAAATTTTGCCCAATTCACCTGTATCACACGTCTTTGGACTGTGGGGTAAACAGGAGCACCCGGAGGAAACCCACGCGAACGCAGGGAGAACATGCAAACTCCACACAGAAACGCCAACTGACTCAGCCGAGGCTCGAACCAGCGACCTTCTTGCTATGAGGCGACAGCACTACCTACTGCGCCACTGCTTTGCCCTATTTTAGATTTATTTATTTATTTATTTTTTTTTTTATTTATTTATTTTTTTTGATAAACATATAAAAGTAAAATATTACACAAGCTTGTTAAATTTTTCTTACTTGGAAAACTGAAATCATTATTTTGAACATTATTGAATATTATTTTCTTACTATGAGTTGTTGTCTAGTACAAACTTCTATCAGTTTCTGAATCAGGAATCATTTTCCTGTAAAGTAAAAACATTTTGAACCCTATTATACACTCGGGGCAATAAGGCGCAATACGTGTACGGCATGATTTGTTGCTATTTTCAGACCAGCACAACCCTAATTTTTACGTTATGCACCACGTTGTTTAAATAATTCATCTGCGCCACTTTGTGGACTCATGAGTGTTCAGGTCTATAAAGAAGGTGTGTTAAGCCGCAATGCTGGCGTGTTGCTATTTTGAGGAATTGAATTAGATGGCACCATTGACCAACTAAAAGCTGGTCTAACGTCCAGCACAGAGCGTGGTAGTTATGCGCCTATGCAGGTTGAAACGCTTACACATCGCTTAATACACACAGGATGCACAGAAATACGCAAATATCTTTACATACGAAAAAAATTAAAGGATTAAAATGTAACAAAAATTATTTCCTCATTCGCAAAAGTAAAGGAGTAAAGAGTAAAAGTAAAGTAGAGTAAGAGAGAAAGCAAAGAGGCCGAATGGAGGAAGCTCGCTCTTTATTCTCGTTCTGCAGATGGTCTGTTTAACCGCTTTCTCGCTAGTGAAGTTCGTTTTTTTTTCACTTACAAAGTCCGCCATATAAATAGCAAATGAGCCATGGCGCGACGCAACTGGCTCTTAAAGGGAATGGGAGATGAGACTCTAAATCAGGGGTCACCAATCCTGGTCCTGGAGGGCTGGTGTCCCTGCAGGGTTTAGCTCCATCTTGCCTCAACACACCTGCCTGGATGTTTCAAGTATACCTAGTAAGACACTGATTAGCTTGTTTAGGTGTGTTTGATTAGGGTTGGAGCTAAAATCTGCAGGACACCGGCCCTCCAGGAACAAGTTTGGTGACCACTGCTCTAAATAGTTTAATGCACATCATGCTCAAAACACACCCCTAACTCCTTAAGAGAATAAGCATAACCCTGTTAGACCATGCGCCGGAGTGCAAACCGTATTTTTCTGTCCCTAAAATAGCAAAAGTGGATTCAGACATGTCTTTAATGCTGTTGAGTGCTTTAGACTTTGCGCCTAGATCGTTAAAATAGAGCCCTTTGTTTTCAGAAATAAGTAAAAATGAAATCATTTTTCTTGAAAAAATTCACCAGTGGTTTAAAAAAATAATCTTGTTTTTGGTTTAATTTACTAACTGTACTGGCAGATAAAGTAGCTTTTCCTTCAGGAAAAATCTCTCTGAAAACAATTTTTATTTATTTTTTTGCTTTGAATTTTGGAACTAGAAACAAGATGAAGTAAAATGATAGTTCCAGTGTTACTCAAACATAAATCTTTCTTCTTGTTCAATTAGAAATCTTTTTCAGCTTTACAAGTGATCGAATTTACAATTTTTATGCATAAAAAACCAACCACCCACACAGACCCCATCCCCATCCACCTCTCACATTTAGAGCATACAAAAAAAAAAAACACACACACTGAAAACAAACCACAAAGAAACTGTCTCTTTCCCAGCATCACAAAATGAATGATCAGAGAGAGACGCCGCTTCTCCCTCCTTCAAGTTTAAAGCTCAGCATTTTCTTCCTGAAAGCCTAGTCTATGATGCCTCTCTTTTTTGTAGACGTTTGCCCCCATCGTTGTGTGACTGACCCCCTTTAGCCCTGCCGGCTGCCTGATCACAGGGCCCGTTTATTACCACCGTCCCCGCCGCTCTTATCTTACACCGCCAATGCTCATTTCCTTTCCAGATTGAAATGCAAATGTGAAATTTAATGATAAATGCATTATCTGATAGGTGCTGATAACTCTGATTCACTGTCAGTATAAAATACACACCCCAGGGGGCCCGCCGGTGCCAACTTGCCAAAATCCACTTTCTTATAAATGTACGCACCTGCAATAAATTCTGGAGGTCATATGCATTAAAAGGGGAATCATATTTTGTGTATTCTGCGATGTGATGCCACGGCTGAACAGTAATTGCTGCCGTTGCTATCTTGTTGGATGTATTATCCATCACTTTGATGAAGTGACTTTTAAGAAGTGCGAAAAAAAAGACAGATAAAACAGATTTTTTTTTACTGTTCTGAGAAACGGTGAGCGGAAATCTGCATGGTAAGGCAAGATTCTTAGGAGGGAGAAGAGATTTCTGTTTTTATGTCTGTTGTGTGCTTTCTACACAAGCTTAAAGGGAAAAAATGAAAATTCTGTCACCGTTTACACGCTCTCATGTTGTACCAAATACGTACACTTTCCTTCTTCTGTGGAACATAAAAAAGAGAACATTCACATAATGTTCATGCTGCATTTTTTCACATAACAGTCCTAAGCATAATTTGTATAGTCCATATGACTTGTGAGACATATTTGTTTTCTGAAGATATACTGTACAATAGATTTGAGCAAAAAATGTATATTATATTAAGTAATATCAAAGATATTAATAATTAATTTTCCACAAAAATAAAAATAATAAGTGTCTTTACCTTCATTAGAACTTGAAACTGAATTGAAATAAATTTAAAATAATAATAAATCATAAATAATCAAATTTCAATAAAGCCATGTAAACATAAAAACATCTGAATTAATTAATATTAATTAAATAAGTCTAAAATTACCTGTTGTTGTTAATAATAAAAAATAATAATAATAATAATAATATTACTTATTGTTTATTATTATTATTATTGTTGTTGTTGTTGTTGCTGTTGTTGTTGCTGTTGTTGTTTTATCATCATAGTCGTCAATAATAGTAAAACCAATAAAATCTCTATTTTTATAACACTGGTTTTTATTTTAAAAATATCAAAACGGTTATAAAATTATATTATAATAATAATTACATTAAATTAATTAACTAATGTTGTTGTTGTTAATAATAAAATTAATGTAATCGCAAATATATATATATATATACATATATATATATATATATATATATATATATATATATATATATATATATATATATATATATATATATATATATATATATATATATACATATTAATATATAAATAATTATAAGTAATTACATACTCCTATTTGTTATTTTTATATTTTCAGGAATTATTAATGTTGCTAATCGTATACAGTTGGATGATACAAATCAAAAAGTGTGACGGTCCATCAATCTACATATGTAGATATATATATATGTAAGATATATATATATGTATGTATGGGAATTAAAAAAAAAAAAACAACTATACATAACAATGCTTTTAAAAAAACAACTATATATAGCAATTTAAGACAAAATGCTCTAACTATTGAAAACAAACATGTAAGTATACCCTTATCATAAACATGAGCATACCCTTATCAACACTCAAACAACACTCAAACACAAATACGACTGCTCACTATTGTGCATTCTTTCTTCATAAACATTTACAATGTTGTGTGTTAAAACAGCAAGACACTGATCAAAAGCAGCACTGCATCACAATTCACTATAACATAAAAAAAATGCTCTTCGTAATTCAAGAGCTCATTAAGTCTTCAGAAGCAGCCGAGAGTTTTACCTCTGTCGGTGGCCTTGTCAAGGATATCTTCAGATGTCCTGCTATTGAGCGTCTGAAATCCCCTGATCCCAGATGGATTCATTTAAAACGTGTCATAATGAGCCGCTTACAAGTGATTACTGGCCGCTAGCTAATGGGCTAAACGGTTAAAGAAGGGCCAGAAATGATCGCGAGTTGGATTGGGCCTTCAGGATGGAGTATCATATCAGAGGGGCACTGCAGACTCTTATTCTTCTATGATAGTCCTGTCCTCTGAGTTTCTGTTTTACAGTATATATGGTAATATCTGAAAACCGTCCAGAAGATGATCACTAATCCATAATGAGACCACATTTACAATATAATATTTCTAATTACAATATATGTAATTCTACTTGTTTTTAAAAATCAAATTATTAATCCCCTTGTACCCTGTACTCTTAAGTGTTAAGTTTCTGTATTATTATTTATTTATTATTATCACTTATTATTATTATTATTATTATTATTATTATTATTATTATTATTATTATTATTATTATTATTTTTATTATTATTATTATTATTATTATTTTATTTAATAAACAATTTATTCATTTATTTATTTATTTATTTGTTTGTTTGTTTGTTTATTTAATTATTTATTTAACATTGATTCCATTCTCATTTATTTATATAATTATAATTTTACTTATTCATTCATTCATTCATTCATTCATTCATTCATTCATTCATTCATTCATTCATTTATTTATTTATCATTGATTCCAATATTATTTATTTTTATTACTTAATTTATTTATTGTAATAAGTAAAATGTATTTCTTTATTTCTTTATTTCTTAATTTATTTACTTATTTTTCATTTATTCCAGTCTCGTTTATTTATTTATACATTTATTTATTATTGATTCCATTCTCATTTATTTATATAATTATGTATTTATTTATGTATTTATTCATTTTATTATTTATTCATCATTGATTCCATTATCCTTTATTTATATTATTTTTATTGTAATAAGTAAAATGTTCTCATTTAATTATTTGTTTATTTATTTATAATTGATTCCATTATTATTTATTTATTTATTTATTTTTTTTTTTATTTAAGTATTTAATTATTTAATTATTATTTAATTATTTATTTATTTATAATTGATTTCATTTTCATTTGTTTGTTTATTTATTTATCATTGATTCTATTCTCATTTATTTATTTATATTATTTATATTTTTTATTTATTTGCCAGTGATTCCGTTCTCATTTGAAACCTTTAAATTTAAAAGTGAATTTTTATATCCTTTTCACAATTGTGATTATTTGATTTTGATGAATTTGATTTATTACCTCTACATCAGAATTTGTGGTCTGTATTCATTTTTTTCCTTTTACATAAATAACCCAAACGTTAAAACATAATCTGCAATAATCTGCCACATAGTTTACCTCTGAGTTAACAAATTTGGTTTAAAACCAACGAGCATCCAGCTGTATGTATTTTGGTTTATAAATTGCTGTTGCCAGGATCAACCTAATATGTACAGATTAGAAAGCAGATTCCATACTTAGATATAAGAAGAAATCTTTTCAAAAGTCAAACAATACATTTGTGTGTACATTGAGAATTCAAGATATAAAGAATTAAAAAGAAAAAAAAAACGTGAAGTCAAAATGTCTGATTCTACAACACCAAAAAAAAAAAAAAACATGTTCAGATGATGCACTCACTTGGACCGTCCCATTCCTCTGGTTCCAGAGGGGGGTGTCGGGTCTTCTCGCTGTCGGTTTCCATCTCTGTCTCTCCCATTTCTCTGTTGCCATTTTCCTCTCCTAAAACAATAAACAAATTATAAATAAATAAATTGATTATAGACGACTGCACATTTGATAAAAAGCCGAATGAAGCTGTGAAGAAAGAATAGATAGAATAAGAGACGATATAAAATAAAATTAATAGAGCAATATAATTATGGATGGATGGATGGATGGATGGATGGATGGATGGATGGATGGATGGATGGATGGATGGATGGATGGATGGATGGATGGACAAACGTATGGATGGACAACAGGATGGATGGATGGATGGATGGATGGATGGATGGATGGATGGATGGATGAATAGACAGACAGAGACAGACAGACAGACAGACAGACAGACAGACAGACAGACAGACAGACAGACAGACAGACAGACAGACAGACAGACAGACAGACAGACAGACAGACAGACAGACAGACAGACAGACAGACAGACAGACAGACAGACAGATAGATAGATAGATAGATAGATAGATAGATAGATAGATAGATAGATAGATAGATAGATAGATAGATAGATAGATAGATAGATAGATAGATAGATAGATAGATAGATAGATAGCCCTCTCTGACTGAAAGCAGTGAGATAGATATAGTCAGATCATTTGGTCTGGCATGGCCTTTTTCTGCAGCCAGTGTTCTGGAGTCCGTCTCAGGCTACAGCTGCTTGACGGCAGCATCTCAGTGACCCTCAAACACAGCGGAACGGCCTTCACCATGCTCCTCAAACACACACTGGTCCATCCGGATGGGTTAATCTAAAGATCAAATTCTCTCGCCACGCTGCGTTTAAGCCAGTTAAGACGTGGTTCACTTCAAAGGCATGCAGTAAACATGGCCAAAAGGATCGCAGCTTCTTGCTTGCCTCTGCACACCCGGGCGAGAGGAGAGGGCCGCACTGCCCTACTTACTGCACATGAGGTCATTCTGACCTATTTTCCTGCAATGCAAGTTCCTGCTAGGGCTCAGCTTTTTTCATTCAGTCCGTCCTCCTCACTTCTCCTGCTAAAAAAGCGCCTCGCTATTTGTATTGTCAGGCCTCGAGAAGCTCCTTAGCATACTCATTGAGCATTACCATAAGGATAACAAAAGGCAATATCAACAGTTCCTTTCCAGTGTAGCGAGTTTGAGAAGGCAGAGAGATAACATTAAAGGCTCTACCTTGATCTCCGGCGAACATGTTAAGCCCTGTAACGAAACGTCTTGGAACTGTTTAATTACCGCTCAGGAAATGAAGCTACAAGATGATTCGTTAATTAAGCAGTGATTAAGGATTTTCTGCCTTCTATCTAACACCGTTCGCAATGCATTTTAAACACAATCGCCCAGGCAACCTCGCAGGGAACAAGTGTCACAGCCGCTTGATGAAGTTTCTTTCAGGAACACAGAGGGAGGGGATCCGCTGGGAAAACATTGCGCCATGCAGGTACAGAGCAACAGGAATGACCTGCATAAAATCAAGAACAGCGACGTGCAATGCAGTTTATGGCTTTTTTTTTTTTTTTTGGAAGACAATAAATAATGGTGTGAAATGGGTTTAAATTGGTTTGAGGGAGTTAAAAAAAGCATTCAACGCATTCATGGTGTAAATACTCATGTGGTCAAAGGCATTCAAACAGCCACTAAAGACCATCTACTCTCCACTTACTGACACAAAACATCGTCATTAAAGGCAGTGTGTTAAATTACACCACAGGATTTTTCAGTTGTTTGTGTTTTAATATATTAGTATATTTTATATAAATAATTGCATTATTATTCCTATATTTAAAATATTATATTAAGTTTATCATTTAATCTTTCAGACAATGAGTCAATTTTTTTTAAATAAAGTAACCTCTGATGAGTGATTTCAACAAACGTGGTTCTCAAAGATGACCTACTTTTAAAATTAAAATGGAGAATTTTGCAGAAGATTTATTTTATTTTTTAACATTTTTTTGTTTAAATTTTATTTTAAAATGATATTATATTTTAAAATATAAAAATTCTTTTTTTTAAATTATTTTTATACATGCAATTTAGTGTCTTGTAAAAGGAGCTGGGCATATCATGGTTGTCCAAGACAAATTTCCCAGATATAGGACTATAAAGTATAATGAAAAAAGTATATATATATATATATATATATATATATATATATATATATATATATATATATATATATATATATATATATATATATATATATATATATATATATATTTATTTATTTATTTATTTATTTATTTATTTATTTTTTGATAAATAAATAAAACTGTATACATGGTAAAAAGCAATTTGCTTATTTCACTTAAAACCTCTTGAGTAAACCTCTTACCTTAAAGTTATTATGAACTTTGAACATAATTATTAAAAAAAATAAAAACAATTTCAAGTTGCATCAGCACATAGGTTTTATACCCCTTTTTAAGTTGCTTTTGTTGACATGTAGGCCAACAGGTCACTTAAGTAAAGTAACTAATCACCTTTTTTACAGTGTAAAAATATCATTTAACTAAATGGATAATCACAAACTATTGTTTTTACCGTTTCACTTCCAACACTAAAAAATGATTTCAAACTACTTATTTAAAATAAGCTGAAACAACACAATTCTTGAGTTTTTTAAGGAGACAACTTAACTGTTTTATGTTCAGTCCACTTTAATGTGAAAACACTAAAAAGTTAACTCAATTCATGTTGTCTCCACACAAATCGATTGTGTAACCTGGTATTTTTTTTTTACAGTGAAATGTAAACATAAGATTATTTAGTTTTAAAATAAAAGGGAGAATTTTGCAGAAAGTTTAGAAGTTTTATTTTATTTTTAATTTTTTTAAATTATATTTTAAATGTATACTCTATTTTTATTATTCTTTTTATATATGTAATTTACTGTGTTGTAATAGGATCTGGCCATGTCATGGTTGTCCAAGACAAATTTCCCAGAAATGGGACTACAAAATGAACCGCCAACTTATCCGGCACATGTTTTGTGCAGCAGATACCTTTCCAGCTGCAACCCATCTCTGGGAAACAACCATACACACTCATACACTATGAACAATTTAGCCTACCCAATACACCTGTACTACATATCTTTGGACTGTGGGGCAAACCGGAGCACCTGGAGGAAAACCCACGTGAACACAGGGAGAACATGCAAACTCCACACAGAAACGCTAACTGACCCAGATAAGGCTCGAACCAGCAACCTTCATGTTTCCCAGAAAACATTCATTTTCCTTCAGCTTAGTCCCTTTATTCATCAGGGGTCACCACAGCAGAATGAACCACCAACTTATCCAGCACATGTTTTATGCAGCGGATATCCTTCCAGCTGCAACCCAGTAACCCACTTACACACTCATTCACACACACCATGACCAATTTAGATTATACAATTCACCTACAGTGCATGTTTTTGGACTGTGGGGGTAACCGGAGAGAACTTACGCAAACAGGTGGAGAACATGCAAACTCCACACAGAAACGCCAACTGACCCAGTCTTTACTCAAACCAGCAACCTTCTTGCTGTGATGCGACAGTGCTAACCACTGAGCCACCGTGTCGCCCCAAATTGAAGTTTATATTAACATATTATTTTCTTTAATTATTATGATACAGATCAGGGCTATTTCCCACTATTTTAAAGGTCAGACACCTTGTTTTGATATCCATCAAAAGAAATCAACCGTTTACAGCAGGGGTCTCAAACTCGAGGCCAAAAAAAATAAATCCCATTGCACTTCTCATAAAGAGTAGGGGTGAACCCTGGTGTCCTGACCAAAGTCCCTCAATCAGCCTTCCTGATCATGGCCTCCCAATCATCCTCATCCATCGAATTGGCTCTATCACAGTCTCTCCACTCCACCTATAGTTGCTGTGTGGTGAGCGCACTGGCGCCGCTGTCCTGTGGCTGCCGTCACATCATCCAAGTGGATGCTACACACTGGTGGTGGTGTGGAGAGACCCCCCTCATGATTGTGAAACGCTTTGGGTGTACGGCCATACACAATAAATGCGCAATATAAATACACATTACATTACACCAAAATGCATCAATTATTGTAAAAAAAAAAGTGTGGTTACCCATCCACATCCTTTTATTTGCTTTCTTTACTTTCCTTCCTATAGTTTGCTTTGTACGCTCTTGCAAAAGTCATGCGAAATATCACACAAAAGTCTCAACAAAATAAAAGTGCAAGTGATCACAAGAGTTGCATTTGAATGTATGTTAACACCAGGTGTCAACGTTTATGGGGCTGACACTGAAAATACATGATAATACCAGATGGAAACAGGACCTCTGTCACACTCGCTTGCAACTTGTAAATACATTCATATACTAAGAAAACAGATGAATAGCATTGCCAGAAATGAGCTCAGGGCAAACATGCCACTGATATTCATCTCCGACATTCCCATTTGTAAACGTTTTCATTTAGCAGAGGCTTTCATCCAAAGTGACTCACAAATAAGAATTTTACTAGCAGAGACAATTAATCCAACTGAGAAACCAATGCATGCAGTACAATCATAGCAAGTAGTACAAGTTTGGGCTAGAGACCTGAATTGGCACTTTAAAAAAAAAATTTGTAACAGAGTCAGAATTATTAGCCCCCCTGAATTATTAGCCCCCTTGTTTATTATTTTTACCCAAGTTTGTTAATGTTTTAGGTTGCTGAAAGAATCATTTGCTCCTTTGTTTTGTCAGGCTTCACTTTTGTTTTTTTCACTCTCAAGTTCGTCTCTTTTCTGAAAGGATTGGATATCAGAGTGCTTCAATAATCATGCATACGTTATTAATATCAGCTCAAAAAGTTTGTCATTTCAAATATAATTGCACAGCGAGCGCAAGCAAGAAAGTGAAACCACTCACACTTTTAGATGGACTTGTAAAACAACAGCAGGACAGGAAGATTTTGTGCTTCTTGGCATTATGGCTGTTCATCAAGACGATGACAGGGTTTGTTTAAGCTTGGGTCAAACATGTGTCAGGATCCAGCCCTTACAGCCCTGTCACTCCTGTCTGTGTTTCATGTTTGTTTTGTTTATAAGCACATGGTTGTCTCTTTTGTTGTGCTGACCATGTGCTCCCCTTGTCCCGCCTCCTTGTTTTCCTATGCCTCGCCCCCTTGTTTAGCCCTTGTTTGTCTAATTATGTTCACCTGTTCCTTGTGCTCTCTACTCTTTTTATATAGAGTTCATTTTCCACTTGTCCTTGCCGGTTCGTCATACTATCTTTTGTGTGCTTGTCAATAATCTTGTTTTGTGCTTGACAGAGGTTTTTTTTTTTTTTATATAGTCTAGTTTTGTTTCGTTTGTTTAGCCTTAGTCTAGTACTAGTCTTTTTGATCTTTATCTCAAATTCCTTTATCCTTTTAATTCTGTTTATGTATTTTTCCTCTTTCAGCAAGGTTGCTGTCATTTTCATTTTTCAATTTCGAGTTTTCATTTTGACATTTTTGTAATCCTCTGTCCTAGTCTGGACCTAGTCTTTTGTTCGTTCTTTATTTTTTTGCTCTGGTTGTAGTGTTTTGCTTTTTGTTTTATTTCTAGCGATAGCTTATTTCTTTCGCCCTTTTGTTTTAATTTTTAGTAGTTTTCTTTAGTTCTTTATTTGTTTCATTTTATTTCTCGAGCTTCCCCCTCCTAAATATTTAAGATTTTTGTTCAGCTTTTTTTTTGCCTGTTCTTCAATCTAATTTTCTTGTCTCCCCAGCTGTCTAGTCCTGTTGTGTTGCTTGTCACTTGCCTCCCGAGTCTTCGCTGGTTGTGGATCCCCTTGATTTGATGTTCCATCTGTTTGCCACCCCTGTCCCAACCTGGAGGTTCGGCTATAGCTACTTTTTGACTGCATTGCCTGAAGTTTGAATTTTCCCCTTTCCCGACCAGTCTGTTTCAGCCACCAAAAGACACTCCCCTCTGTATCATCCTGAAATTTTGAGTCTCCTCCCCTCACCAGCCTGTTCTCCTGACATCACCCTTCACTGTTGTGTGGAGTGTCTGCCTTGCCTTGTTAACCTCCTGTAAATAAACCTTGTGTTCTCCTGTCTATTCTGCGTTTGGGTCCTCCTTGCCAACCTTGACACCATGGCTTGTTAAATGTATATAATATTACGGTGTAATGTCTTGACTGTGTTTTTAAAAATGGCGCTTCCTTCGTTTTCACTCTCCTGCTTCTGCGAGTGACATATCTCTGTAAACCAATAGCGTTGGGCCTATTGGTACCCTTTGCAAAGGGTGACCAAAAAGTGGTACGGTTTGCTTTTAGGTACCCTTTGACAGTGGAAACGGCCATAAAAGTGTACCGAACCGTACCATACAACTGGAAACGGGCCATTAGATACAAGTGACCAATAATGAACTGCTGAAAAATCACTCTGAATGCTGACTAGGAAGATACCTGCTTTGTAGACAACATCCTAGCTCACTAGAATTTAGAATACAGACAGGTGGGACAGACGTCATTTAGATTTAACAATATGAAAACAAATAGGATTGATAAGAGACTGATCTGAGAGCTAGGATGCCGTTCACATGTGTGTGCTCATTCCCGCATGCATATGTCTGGACATTAGGGTAGAGTTAGTGGGAAGTCGGCCAATCAGATGGCAGCTCCTCTGTTCTGTCTAATGGCAGTGACATGCATGCGGGTCAATAAGCTTATAGGCGATTTACACAAACAGCTCCCGCAGCAAGGTAGGCACAAAGTCATATTGGCTTTTCTCTTCCTCTCAGCATTGTTCTACCAAGGAAGCCCTTGAAAATGTCAATCTGGTGAGGGTGATTTTAAGGAGATCTGAGCTTTCTAATCCCAACGAACTGAAAGACGACAACAGAAAGAAAGAGAGAGAGATACAAAGATCTTACAGACAAATCTATTGTCTAGACTCTGAATGACACATAACTCCACAAAAAAAAGTCCATAGATTTCAGGATATTCGATGATTTGATAAGTTTTCATGATTTTTTTTTCAAATTTTTTTAATGCCAACCTTTTGCACAGATAATCAATTACTATGACAAATAAATCAATTAATTACTTAATTCTTAATCTTATTTAAGCAAAATAAAGGAAAAAAAAAACATTTAGCTGATTTTTTTTCCATTTCCCAGTGATGGGTTGCAGCCGGAAGGTCACCCGCTGCGTAAAACATATGCTGGAATAGTTGGCAGTTCATTCCGCTGTGGCGACCCCAGATTAATAAAGGGACAAAGCCGAAAAGAAAATTAATGAATTTCTTTTCCTCCTAAATCAACTTTTCACCTTAAGTTTTTTTCTCACTGAATATTCTGCAAAATAAAAATAAAAAAACTCTCAAATGCCATCTCACATCTCAAAAACATTGCAATATTTTGGATGCTTCTTTTCCAGTGAAGACTTGGAGAAACTTGTTCATGCTTTTATCACCAGTAGGGTGGATTACTGTAATCAGGGTTTCTGCGGGTTTTACTAAGTAAAATGTAAGACTTTTTAAGACATTTTTAAGACCATTAGGAAACAAATTTTAGACTAAACGCTAAGGAGTTATGTTTGCCCAATCAAAAAAAATTATTAGAATTTGATACATTTAATAATACAATGCTAATTCAATAGTAATACACTTAAATATTGTGTCAAAACAAGCAAGATCTAGTTGTAAACACGCTTTTTGTCAATATAAACGTAAAAAAAAATTAACAAATGTTTTAAATAATTGACAAATTGTAATAAACTAAATCTAAACACAACAGTTTGTCCAGGTCAGCGTCCTCAGCAGTAAATGCATGAGGAACTTCATTCATTCATTTTCTTGTCGGCTTAGTCCCTTTATTAATCCAGGGTCGCCACAGCGGAATGAACCGCCAACTTATCCAGCAAGTTTTATGCAGCGGATGCACTCGGAGGAAAAAAGGCAGGGAGAACATGCAAACTCCACACAAAAACGCCAACTAAGCCGAGGTTCGAACCAGCGGCCCAGCGACCTTCTTGCTGTGAGGCAACAGCCCTACCTACTGTGCCACTGCTGCGCCCGCATGAGGAACTTTTAAACAAATATTATTATGAGGAAAATAACTAAATCATTATGTTAAATATAGCTAAAAACTATATTTTGAAATAAATAAAAAGTTTTATTGAGATAGATTGTTGGTGATTGTATGGGTGTTAATGCCATATTGGGAAGCTATACCTGAACAGAGGAAAATTAAGACCTGTTTAAAAAGATTTAAGACCTACAACACAATATTTCAGTAAATTTAAGACTTTTTAAGGCTTAACATTTTGTTTTTGAGAATTAAGACATTTTAAGACTTTGTAAGACCTCCACGGACACTAGGGATGTAACGGTTCTCGGTAAAAAAATACGTATCGACCTGTTGTTCTCCCATGGTTCGGTGTGCGCCCTGTGATCCACGGTTCAGAATATGCATTATTAATATTGGCTTGTTAAAAAAAACAACTGCAACAAAGAAGTTCCTCCTTTGTATGCTTCCGATTACCTTTTACGCTCATTGCACGTGTGAAGACCAGTCCAATCACCTCCTAGTATGTAAATATGTTGTTGACATCACTTTTCCTCATGTGTCGGTGTGTGCATTTGGAGTTTCTCTGTGTTTTAGCTTGGCAAGTGAAGGAGATAAAGCGCAAACGTGCAGGTAAGGCCAAATCTCAGCGCATTACTGTCAGTGTTTCAACAGACACTTAATATAAACTCAGACAGACACAAAAACATAATGAATGCTGTTATTTGTTGTTGTTGCAAAGATAGCCTAGATCAGTGGGCACTAACAGGTGAATCAAGGTCCATGTCCAGACCCAGAAGCGTCCCATACGGACGCGGACATACAACAGAACGCAAGTTTCTGGAGGGCACATAGATCTGCAGAAGTGAGAGCAGATAAGAAGGAGCAAAGCCAGAAGTCGCTTTGTAGGCAAACATCAGAGCTTTGAATTTGATGCGAGCAGCAACTGGCAGCCAGTGCAAACGGATGAGCAGTGGAGTGACATTTGCTCTTTTAGGTTCATTAAAGACCACTCGTGCTGCTGCGTTCTGGAGCAGCTGAAGAGGCATGATAGAGTTAGCTGGATGCCCCACTAGTAGAGAGTTGCAGTAATCCAGTCTGGAGAGAACAAGAGCTTGAACAAGGAGTTGAGCTGCATGTTCAGATAAGAAGGGTCGGATCTTTCTGATGTTATAGAGTGCAAATCTGCACGATCGAGCAGTTCTAGAAATGTGGTCAGAGAGGTTTAGTTGGTCATCAATCGTTACTCCAAGGCTTTTCACCATTTTGAATGCAGTGAGACAGATCGCACTATTATGTCTTTCTTTTCTTTTACATTCTTTTATAACCTGTTTTAAATAATTTTTTATTTGCCTTTACTGTATTATACTTGTTTCTTTTATTCCTTAAGCACTCTGAATTACCATTGTGTATGAAATGTGCTATATAAACAAACTTGCCTTTCCTTAAAAAAATATTAGATCATGAAGTGAAATGTTATCCCACGCTACACCCACAGCACTCACACATGAAAAAATGTTTGGTATCTGCTTATCAAGAGCACACAAAAAAATAATAGTTTTCCTGTACAGCTGGAAGTGTCTGTTGTCAGTAATTTACCTTCATTCATGTGAGAAAAAGGAGAAAAACAGCTCCCGCTATTACACGACCAAAATTGCCTCGCTGAATTGTTTTCTAATAATAGGAACTTTTGAATTATGTGTGTTTTGAAGATAAAGTGCTAATTTTGTTACGCTTGGTGATGGGTGGCCACTTAGGAAGCCAATATTTCTCCTCCATTTAAAGCAGTGGTAATTGAGGACTTCATAAAGTGAACTGTCGTTAAATAAACAGATTTTTCAGTGTAAAACTAGACGCGGCAACACAAAAAACAAAGTAAGCCGTTTTGCATTTCTGCCCAATAATAATCTGAAGCTTTCAGAAGCTGATTACAAACAAAAAAAGAAAAAAAAAGATTCAAATGCCTCCAGTATGGACAAGAAAAAAGGGAAAATAACCCGGCGAAATCCCACCCAGCACCCCGGTGGAGTGTGTGATTAGTGGAAGGCCTCGCACTATCTCTTTAAAGGCCCATAAATTCCCCATCATTACAGGAACTGGCTGTGCTCTCTTCTGGCTGCTGCTGGCCTGCGTTATCTCCCCATGCGATGCCGTCTGGAGTATGTAGATCTGGCCTGGCTAGATTGTCATACTTAACAAACATTAATGAATGATTTCCTGCGCTGAGTCAAACAGGGCTAAAGGGATGCGTCTTTCATCTTATCGCTGCAAAAATGAGCATTTTCCCATATTCTCCGCGCTTTAGCATCAGCGTCGGGAGGAATGCATTGAAGAGATCGTTTTGCTGCATGCCGAAGATCCCGATTAGCCAGGAAACGGCACAAAGAATAGCGTAATTAATTCTACTGCGCACTGTTTACTGGGCTAGCATCGCAAGGCCACACAGATTCAAAAGATTTGTATGTAAGTGGCACCTTGCTACAGGCTGAAATGACTCATAATTATTCTCCGCAATGGTACAATCAGGTTTGAATGGACTCTCAATGCTGTTATTTAGATCAATTAATTCATATTGAACACGTTTATGCTGCGGCTTTCATAAGATCATGCGTTCACAAGGCCAACAGTACTGGATGTTGGTTCACAAATGCTCCAGAATGATCATTTACAAGAATGGAAAAAAAATAAAATACTTTTACTATATGGAGGCAAATCAGTCTCAAAAATAATATATTTACAAAATAAAATGTATGCAAAAATTTTTTTATTGGGGACAACTTAATTGTTTTATGTTTAATCCAGCTAACTTTTTAGATTTTAACTTATCAGATAATAGATTTGTGTTTGGACAACATGAAGGAATTCTGTGGAACCCTGCATTTTTTTTAGTGTACACTCAAAAAATTTTTTTGCTGCCTGTTAAAATTACTTATTTAGAATGCGCTTCTTGAATTTTTTTGGAGACAACTTATTTCTTATGGATCCAGATCAGTTTCAAAAATGATACATTTACAAAAAATGTATAAATCCACAGCACAACTCACATTTACAAAAAAGTTTGTAAATTCAAAACACGATTTAAAAATACAAAAAAACCAATTCGCAAATTCAGAACATGATTTAAAAATATGAAAATCCAATTTGTAAATTCAAATTCAAAACGCAAGTAAAAAATATGCAAATCCAATTCATAAATTTAAAAACACATAAAACCAACTCATAAATTCAAAACACAATTCAAAAATATGCTAATGTAATTCTTAAATTTAAAACATGTTTTAAAAATACACCAATCTATTTCATAAATTTCAAACATGAATCAAAAATACGTCAATCCAATAATACATTTAAAACATGATTCAAAAATACACAAAACCAATTCATAAATTTAAAACATGATTAAAAAAATATGCCATCCTAATTCATAAATTTAAAAACACGATTCAAAAATACACAAAACAAATTCAAAAATTTAAAACATGATTAAAAAATATGCCATCCTAATTCATAAATTTAAAAACACGATTCAAAAATACACAAAATCAATTCATAAATTTAAAACACAATTCAAAAATATGGCAATCCAATTCATAGTTTTAAAACACGAATCACAAATCTGCCAATCCAATTCATAATTTTAAAACACAATTCAAAATACACAAAACCAATGTATAAATTCAAAACATGATTCTAAAATACACAAAACCAATATGTACATTCAAAACACGATCCAAAAATATGCAAATCCAATTCATAAATTCAAAACACGATTCATAAATACACAAAACCATTTATTTGGCACAAATATTTGATTTTTACTTGTGAATTTACAAATTGTGTGTTTACAAATTGGATTTTGTAAATGTGAGTTGTGTTGTGAATGTATTCATTTTATTTTGTAAAGTTGTTTGTTTTTTTAGACTGATCTTGTTCCATACTTTATTGCTTTATGTTCAATCCACTTAAATTTGATAAGTTAACTTAATTGATTAGTGTTGGGACAACATGAATTGTGTGGAACCCAACATTTTTTACCATGTTGCAAGGTCAAATTTCACAATTTCTGTTAAACTAAAAATATATATAAAGCTCCAGCATTCTCACAATTATAGCAGTGAGTGTGACAGCAGCTTGTAAATTTCAGTTTGAAACTTGTTCACAAGCGTAACGCTCATAAATGTGAAATTGACCGTGAAAAAGAAGATGTTTGTGTGTGAGGGGGGCTTCAATTGTCAAGGAGACAACAAGGTTGTCTCTCTGGACTATCAGGGGTGCTTTTTTCCCTCTTTATTTCCCTCCATCTTCTCTTTCAAATAAGGAGTACCATCTCCGGTTTCATGTTTATTCACGTTTGTGCGCCCTATTCATCGGCGGGGACTTCATTTCACAGTGCGCTCTGCTGTTTCGAAACCATTTCGTATGAAGCCATTGACGGAAGCGTCTCAATCATTTCATGGTACATGAGCGCTCGGCGATGCCACTGAAGCCGAGACCCTCTCCAAACAGTTTAGGGTCGCGGCAGAGAGAGAAACCCCTCAGCTGTTTCAGGGTATTTGTTTCTACAGAGGCTACTGGGAATTGGAATGAGTGATGTGCAAAGAGTCGGCGCTTCAAAAAGATTCGCCGATCACAATGCACGATGGTTCTTGTGAACTCTTGATGTAAGCCACGTATCTTTTGTGCAGTGCTGTGATAGGTAATAGACCGCATCAACGTGAAGATATTGGTGTTGGACTCTGGCTTTCCAGTGTATTGAATAGTCATAGATGTTCAAGATAAATGGGAAAAGAAATGGAACAACACAAGCATAGAACATCAGAGAAACATAAAGCTACAAGGGTAAGCTATTTACTGAACGAATTATGAGGTTTTTTTTTTTTTGTGAATCTAGAGCTTATAAATATGGAACCAATTTTGTGGTTCAGTTAGGAACACAGAAGATGTTTCATGTTCTAGAACACACAACATCCTGCTAATATAGACATTAACACTGTAAGCCATGACATCGTCTTGCTTTTTACTACAAAGACGCCATTTTCACACGCACATAACATCATAAAAAATGTAAACCATAATGTTAGGTCTCCAGAAGAAACGGTGATGTAAACAAATAAATAACTATCCATAATTCAACACTCCTGTATCATTGGACAAAATGTGCCTTATGGGATGTTGTTCTGAGGACCCTTACCTTTCAAAATAGACCGTGAATGCGTGTATGTCTTGTTATAACGATGATAAGTATGTACATATCTAGTAAGCGTCTTCTGTACAACCAAAGAGCATAGAATCACCAAGAGGCGACACTCTAATGCGATTTGGTAAATGGCCACTAGATGGCGCGGCGGCCATTTTAAAATTCAAATTCCAATAGAATAACAGCATATTATAAGTCTGTAAAATAAACTATTAAAAGTGATGATTATTATGATAGTGAGTGTTATATTGTCGTCTTTCAGGTTGTATCTCAGCTTTAATGCACTTTAAAACTGAATTTAAAAAAAACAACGCAGCTGCTCGCCATCGCGACAGCAATAAGATCCAATAGACAGCCGATCGCTTGCACTCTAAAATTCCGGGGCTGTTGCTGAGCACCGCTGTTGCAATGGAACGTTCTATTGAGTGTCGCCTCTTGGTCATTCTAAGCTCTTTGGTACAACTTGCACAAATTTACAAATACATATTTTATAAGCTTCTCATTGAAAAACAACTAGCTACAACTGCTGTTTAAGGGTTGTAGCTTTATGCCTCATTCACACTAGCAGCGACTTTGTAGCTGCCTGTCACTCTGGGTGGCGACCTCCTGCAAACGCAGGTCTGTGTAGGTCAACAGCATGAAGAATACAACCGGTCTCTGAGCAAGCTGAGAGAAGATCACGTGAGCTCTACTGGTGCTCCCTTCGGCTGTCGCTTAAAAAAGTTGCTTTCTATTTGCATAAAGTTGAAGGAATCTCAGCTTTGTCAGGTCGCTCGACACACCCGGTCGCCAACGATCACTGTCGCTTACATAGCCGGAGGTCGCCGGAAGTAGCTCGCTCTCTGATGAAATGAACGATCGCTTGTCGCTTTGCCGCTGTGCGTCGCTCGTACTGTGAATGAGGCTTTTTTAAACTGATGTATAGTTCATCAAGACTACTCATGTTTTATATGATGTAATCTATTCATAAATACTGAAATGTGCAAAAACAGCACCCGAGTGTGTCCACATCCTGACGATTGCTAAGATGTAAGCAACACAGCAATAGAAGCAATAGAAGAAAAACAGCTGTAAAAGAAATCCTGGACAAATGAGTCTTATATGTTAGTTTGTTTGAGTAAATTAAATATACTGTTCTAGAACACACACCATACTGCTAATATAGACATTAACACTGTAAGCCATGACATCGTCTTGCTTTTTATTACAAAGACGCCATTTTCATACGCACATATCATCATAAACAATGTAAACCATAATGTTAGGTCTCCAGAAGAAACGGTGATGTAAACAAATAAATAACTATCCATAATTCAACACTCATGTGTCATTGGAGAAAAAAAAAGGGGCTCTTTATTTGCATTAAGTTGAAGGATTCTCAGCTTTGTCAGGTCGCTCGACACACCCGCCTGGTCACCAACAGTCACTGTCGCTTACATAGTCGGAGGTCGCCGGAAGTAGCTCGCTCTCTGTTGAAATGAACGATCGCTTGTCGCTTTGCCGCTGTGCGTCGCTCGTATTGTGAATGAGGCTTTAAACTGATGTAGAGTTCATCAAGACTACACATTTTATTTGATGTAATCTATTCGTAAACACTGGAATGTGCAAAAACAGCACCGCAGTGTGTCCACATCCTGACTATGGCTAAAACGCAAGCAACAAAGCAGTAGAAGCTGAACAGCTGTAAAAGAAATCCTGAACAAATGAGTCTTATATGTTAGTTTGTTTGAGTAAATTAAATATACTGTGTGATTATGATTATTTCTTATATGGTACATTTAAATAAAACAAAAAATTCATATACTGCAGTGTTTATGATGCAGCTTTAATGATATTGTGTGCTGTATTGTCAATTAGCATTGTTTACATGCTATTGTTTACACATCATTTGTTTCTTGAAAGGCGACGAGGCGGCGCAGTGGGTAGAACGTTCGCCTCACAGCAAGAAATACCACTGGGTGTCTATGTAAATGCACTTTGTTTACATGTTATTGGTTAAACATTCTTCACCTGAAACTGCCACAGAAACATGTGACCAGTGTATTAAAATTCATAGCAGGACAATAAATTATTCACTGATATTTTTCAACCATTAATAGAACTACTGTAAATAAATACCAACAAATGTAAAGCAGAATCAGAAACCAGCCAATAAGAATAGAGATTGTAGCTCTGAATTGGATTCATCTCAACAATTCTTTTCATTTACAGCCATGAGCTGCAAGGTGCACCAGATTCAGACTCAAGAAAATGGCTGAGACTTTGCTGATGTCCAACTGCCTGACCTCTATGAATTTAAGCTGCTTTGCTACTCCACCGTCGTCCGATCAAAGTTAATAAGGGCTTGGTGAGTTAATGAAGACAGGCGATTCCTCTTTTTGTTCAGACAGCTTTTTAATACCTATTAGAGGATGAAACTTTTAATGAAGGTTTTAGGTTCTCCCGACAAGCTAGCTGTTTGAAAATGACGACAAAGATGCACGACCACTGAACTAAGAGCCAGTTGTGGAGCAACCGCCTGCCAGCGAAGAGCTTCACAGGCAAGACCTTATTTTCCACAACAGATAAAGGCCCAGGGATGAGTGACTGCTTTTAAAAGCTCAGACGTTTGACTCAGCTCGGGCTAATTACAGCCCGCCATCTCATTTGAGAGGGTTTACTTAATCAAGAGAACCCTCTCTGCCATCCTATAGCTGAGGAATAACACACATAAACCGTTTAATGCCACCAGGATTGCGTTCGCCTTCAATTCGTAGCACTTCTGCATAAGTGGAGTGAATATAAGCCACTCAGACGTTGGGCTAAATGCGCTTTAAAGAGATCTAATTGAGCAGAGGATCAGGGAGAAATGAATACACCTGATGAGCTTGTACTACGCGTTAACAGAAAGAGAATGGGAACTTGTCCGAAGAATTCGAGGACACCGAAAGTCTTAAGAGCCGAACTGCAGGAGATACTGTAGGGAGCTTGAGAAATCTGACGCAAACCCCCCTTGAATATAACGACAGGAAGATTACTAAAGCATCTCGGAAGTATAAGAGTTAGGGCCACTGCTGGTCTTCGTTTTAGCAAAGCCATCAAAACGTTCAAAGGAATCTTAGACAGGAGATTTGCTGAAACTTTGTGCTGCTTCAGACAATTGAGACCACAGAATGGCTTTGATGCAAGTACACACTCTAATACTGCTTTGAGAATGAGATCTTTGGTCCAAGCCCTGGAAAAGTAAGACTGCAAAGTTACTATGGTACTTTCAAATGTACAATTGGGGCTGTCTGTATTTCAATAATATGTGACCCTGGACCACAAAACCAGTCACAAATGTCCATTTTTGTATTTATACAGGATCTGAAAATGTATATATGGTTGTTAGGAGTAGGGCAATAGTTAGACAAGATACAACCTACAACCATTTAAATCTAGAATCTAAGGGTTCATTCATTTTTTTTTGGCTTAGTCCCTTATTTATCAGAGGTCGCCACAGCGGAATAAACCGCCAACTATTCCAGCATATGTTTTATGCAACGGAAGCCCTTCCAGCTGCAACCCAGTAGTGTAAAAACCCCAAACACTATCACACTCTATCCAATTCACCTACAGCGCATGTCTTTGGGCTGTGGGGGAAACCAGAGCACCCGGATGAAATCCACGTGAACACGGGGAGAACATGCAAACTCCACACAGAAATGCCAACTTGCCCAGCCGGGACTCGAACCAGCGACCTTCTTGCTGTGAGGTGACAGTGCTAACCCCTAAGCCACCATGCCACCCTCTGAGGGTTAAAAAAAAAACTAAATATTGAGAAAATTACATTGAAAGTCGTCCAAAATAAATTGTTATCCCTGCATATTACTAATGAGAAATATTCAAAACATCTTCATGGAACATGATCTTTACATCATATTTGAATGCTTTTTGGAATAAAAAGAAAACTAAAACATTGCCCCATACAGTACAATGTATTTTGGATATTCCCAAAATATACTCTTGCAATATAAGACTTTTTAAGGTTTTGTTGACCAAGTCATTGATGTGTACCAAGACATACATTTTGTTAAAGATAAAGCAATTGTCATGGTAAAAATAAAGTATTGTCATCATTCTGTATAACAGCCACTTTTTATAAAACCAGGTTGGGTTCTCTTTTGCTTTTAAAACATCTTTTTGGCAAAGATTTAGCATTTCTTGGAGATTTTAGTTCATATTGACCAAACAGCAAATTTGTGTGCTTAAAATCAATGTTGAGAATCTCCTGTTCCACAACATCCCAATTGGTTTGGATTGGCCATTAGAGTTTAATGAACTCACTTTCATGTTCAAGAAACCAGTTTAAGATGATTTGAACTTTGTGGCATGGTGCATTAGTGTGGTGGATATACAGTAGCAGTCACAAAATGAAGAATTGATTCAGTCATTTTTATCTTAGTCCCTTTATTAATCTGGGGTCATCACAGCGGAAAGAATCGCCAACTTATCCAGCATTTTTTTTTACGCAGCGGATGCCCTTTCAGCTGCAACCCATCACTGGGAAACATCTATACACACTCATTTGCACACATACATTACAGTCAATTTAGCATACGCAATTCACCTACAGCGCATGTCTGTGGACTTGTGGGGGAAACCGGAGCAGCCGGAGGAAACCCACGCGAACACAGGGAGAGCATGCAAACTCCACACAGAAATGGCAACTGACTCAGCTAAGGCTCGAACCAGCGACCTCCTTGCTGTGAGGCGATCACGTTACCCACTGCACCACCCCGAAGAATTGATTTAGAAACAAATTCAGCCTGTCACGTAAAATTAATAAAGGTCATGAAAGGATGGGCATTAACATTACTCAGGTAGGATTAGGCATTAAAAACATTGCTCATATGGTATGGAGCGCGCCAAAATCTCTCCCACACCACTACAACTCAGACTGATACAATGGATGCTTGTTTTTTTATATTGATTACATTAATTTCTGTCTCTACCATCCAACGGTTGCAGCAGAAATCATCAAAATCAAAATCATCAAACCAGGCAAATGTTTCTTCTATTGTCCAGTTTTGATCATTTGTAGCATCAGGTTGCTGTTATTAGCTGATAAACGTGGCATCTTCTTGGATCTTCTTCAAGGTTTGACCTTTTTTTTTTCTTGTTCAGAGATGCTCTTCTGCGGACCCCGCTTGTAATAATTTGTTATCTGAGTATCTGTTTTTTGAAGTTTTCAGCAAGGCATCTTCACAGAACTGCTGATCATTGTATATGTTTTTTTTCTAGACCCATTCCTGCAAACCCAAGATATGGTTGTGTGTAAAATTCCAAAAGATTAACACTTAGACCAACTCGTCTGGTACCAACAACTACATCACATTTATTAGTCACTTAAATCATCTTCCTTACCAAATCTGATGTCGGTTTGAACTTTTTCTGATTTCCATGACCCTGACAACATTCCTAAATGCAATATGTTGCCTGCTTGTTATTGCCTGATTAGATTTTTGCATAGAAGACATACACTCACCGGCCACTTTATTAGGTACACCTGTCCAACTGCTCGTTAACTCAAACTTTTTATCAGGCAATCACATGGCAGCAACTTAATGCATTTGGGCATGTTGACATGGTCAAGACTATCTGCTACAGTTCAAACCAAGCATCAGAATAGGGAAGAAAAGTGAATTAAGTAACTTTGAAGGGCTGATTTGAGTATTTCAGAAACTGCTGATCTTCTGGGATTATCACTCACAACCATATCTATTGTTTACAGAGAATGGTTCAAAAAAGAGAAACTATCCAGTGAGTGGCAGTTCTGTTGACTTGTTGATGCCAGAGGTCAGAGGAGAATGGCCAGCCTGGTTTGGGCTGATAGAAAGGCAACAGTGAATGCATCTCTGGAAGGACAACATGTCCAACCTTGAGGCAGATGGGCTAAAGCAGCAGAAGATTACACCAGGTGCCAATCCTGTCAGCTAAGCACAGGAAACTGAGTCTACAATTAGCCAAAATTAGACAATAGAAGATTGGAAAAACCTTGCCTGGTCTGATGAGTCTCGATTTCTGCTGTGACATTCGGATGGTAGTGTCAGAATTTGGCATCAACACCATGAAAGAATGGATCCATCCCGCCTTGTATCAATGTTTCAGGCTGGTGGTGGCGGTGTACTGGTGTGGGGGATATATTCTTGATACACTTTGGGCACATTAGTACCAATTGAGCATCATTGAACCACAGCCTACCTGAGTATTGTTGCTGAACATATACATCCCTTTATAACCACAGTGTACCCATCTTCAGATGTGTAATTTCAGCAGGATAATGCACAATGTCAACAAATGTTAACAGCCAACAAATCTGCAGCAACTGCGTGATGCTATCATGTCAACATGGAACAAAATCTCTGAGGAATATTTCCAGTACCTTCTTGAATCTATGCCACGAAGGATTAAGGCAGTTCTGAAGGCAAAAGGGTGTCCAATCCAGTACTAATAAAGTGGCCAGTGAGTCTTTAAATAGGCTAGTTAGTGATGCATATACTTTGAAGAAAAAACAAAACATCTGCAATTCCTTTCAAGACCAATAAATCATTTATGTGCCTTGAAGGGTCATTTTATAAAATCAATAAAGTAAATCTTTAGATTTACCAATCGAGTTCTTTCATGAACCCCACAAATTTAATCAAAATGACACTATAGATGACCTCTGTACATTTTATCCCCAATTAATATTTAATTAAAGGAAAAAAACCTTGGAGCTGTTTAAGCAGTAATTGAATTGAACATCTGAATACTGTAAAATCCACTTCTTGGAAATCCTAACAAAGCTCTACAAACAAAACTCAACTACGTCAAGCGGTATTCATCTGTAGGGCTTCTCAATAAAGCACCAGAAAACAAAAGCACATAAGAAGATGTGACCCTGAAACAAAATATTGCCGAACTGCCGTTAGTTCTAAGGTTCACGAATGTCACGCCTGTTACACCTTTAAGAGTAGAACAAAAGGCAAATCATTCAAATGAAGCCCACCTCACGCAAGACATGAAAAGATTCTGCTCCTCAAAGACAGACCTTGTATGAAATCCCTCTGGGCGCAGTGGGTTTTAAAAGAAACTTAATTTAAAAACATTTCTGTTTGAGGCGGAGGGACATTCAAAGCACCGAACTCTGTCAGTTTCTTCTCAGTGAACTGAGTTGGGAATCCTATAAAGGGGTGGTGAGATTGCATGTGTGTTTGTGATGCTCCTCACTTTGAACTGAAACACAAGCTGCAAATGTGTGACCAATACATAAAAAAGTAATAGAAAGATCACTAAAACGGAGTTGAAACTAACCAACTGAACAACAGGAACTAGAAGGAGCGTAACATGCTGTACAACACATTATTTGTGTTGTTCCACCATGCAGTGCATTCGTATAAGATTTCTGTAAAGGTTATTGTACTGTACAGTACAGCTGACTAAGATGTCAAAACTTCACCTAAATGTTAAACTGCAACATTAATTTAAAACATAATTGACAGTAAGTATTAAAGTTCAGCATTACAAATGTATTTGTGTTGCTCGAAAAAAAACATTTATTAAAAAAGATTAACAAAAATCCAAATATTTGCAACATTTAATTCAGAAAAAATATATATATATTTAATATATTTTATTAATTATTATTTTATCTTATTTTATAAACTATATTTTATAAAGTATAAGGTATTATCTATTCTATCTTACTAATGTATTTTTTTTTCTAACTAGTGTTTTACATATTATTTGCAGAAATTGACAATAGGTATATATACAGTTGAAGTCAGAATTATTAGCCCCCCTGTTTACTTTTTCCCTAATTTCTGTTTAATCCTTGTATTGTGTTCGGGTATATGAGACCCATTGTACTTTTTTTTTTTTTTTCCAAAAAAAATTAAACAATGAATTATTTTTTCAACCTATAATTCATTGGTTTTGGCTTATTTTCTGTGTAGACCATAAATCCAAACAAATTTTCAATGACCACATAATGTACCTCCCTCTACACATTTACCATACATACATCGTGTCCACTAGACCCAAGTCTAATAAAAGTGAAGGTGTAGGTCCAGTGTTCCAACACTCTGTCCTCCTCCTTTTTGGTGCTGCTGTTTTCTTCCCCTCCCCCTCCATCTCCAGCATTGTTAAAAATTCAACTATCAACACTATTTGCTCTTACATTCCCGCACATTTTACCCTCTCTCTTCCAGGAACCAAGTTTATTTTCTCATACCCTATCCCATCTGCGAATTAGTGTCATAGTACTATTAATAAGACTTTGCCATTGTGGTTCCTTATCACAACTGATCAAGATGGCCAAAAGATGATCTGCTGCGAGGGCCTTGCAATTGATTGTGGAAGAGAGAGGGAAGTTTCAAGATGAGGATAAATAAAGTGAAAAGCTCTGGTTATTTATAATGCGCCCTTAATAATCTAATAGGGCATATTAGGAAGCTAATGAGGTGCCAGCTGTGTTGATCATAAGGATGTGATCCTCTCAAAATTAGTTTGTAAGTAAACCGCACTTAATGCAGATTCACTGACTGAGGTGATTTCTAAATGATAAAAATAAATTCATATCGCAATATATTTCGCAGCAAAACAAAATATTACAATGTCAGGTTTTCCCAATATCATGCAGCCCTTATATATGTATATATTACATATACACAGTACAACATTTCAACTATAATTATTTTGAAGATGTTATCAGTATTTAATAAAATAAAACACAAAAAACATTTTACTAAAAGCATGTAATGATAATAACTCTTTTTTAATTCCAGAGCTGTTTGCTTATGCATATCTTAAAGGCACTGTTTTCCTCAAAAAACAAGGGCTGTCATTATTTTCGTAATGATAAATGTCTGTACGAAACATCTGTGCGATGGCTAAAATCATACAATACATTATGTGTGAGAATCAGGCTAAAATGAATGAATGATTTTCTAAAATTTCATAGAATCTATTTTAAAGTAATTTTAGTACCCCAACACCTCCAGACCAGCACCACTATAAAAAGAGCAGTGTCAAAGTTCATTTAAATATCTCAATTTGTATATTATGTATGTGAAGTAATTCTATCTATAAATAGTTTTGCATCCCATGGTAAATCCTGTCTGCAATATGACTAAGGTTTAGCCAGCACATTGGTTGCCATTTCCTATATCAAACTCATGTTAAACAGTGGAAATCAGTGATTAAAACCAGCCTATTGAAACCTGGACACAGAGGTTTCTGTAGGTCTTGCCACACCTCTATGAATTCAGCCAAAACTGTGTTTGTTCGAGCTTTAGTCTAAAACTGCCATCAAACCCATCATAGACCCATCTGAGTCAGGACTTCAGCAGGGAATCAATTAGCAAAACTCAATCTTTTGCCATAATTTGCTTCTCAACGAAATGCGCTGTGATGAATATCTAAACAAGATCTTCTGCATGAGAAGTTGCACTATATACGAAAGCAGAAGCGTCAAAAATAGCTGACCTTTTCCGCAGAAGTATTCCATGTCCTCACAGGTGAGGTTGTCTGGCTCAAAGTCAGCAGGAAAGTTTTCCTCCGCTGAAAACTCCTCTTTAGCTGCGAGTTCATTTGCATCTGAAATGCACTCCTCCTCTTCCTCTTCCAATCCTCCATCTAGCGGACCTACACACAGAACACAACACAATCAAACTGATTGTTGTGAGGGAGACGTGGCCTAAAGTTATGCAGCACATATGTCAGGAACACACGGCAGGCACTCTAAAACGATGCCGAGGTGCATTCTGATTAGGTTTATGTTCTATTTTTGAATTTGTGTTAAAGTTTTATTTTTTATGTTTTTGCTTAAAATCAAGATCAATTTTCTCATGATTCTGTAGATGTCAAATAAAGGTTGATATGAGGAGCCTATGATTATTGTCATTTCAAAACTTATGGTAAGATATACAATAATAATATTAGGCCTATGTGTAGGTCTACTGTTGGTTAAAATGCTAAATTTTGTATAGACTTGGAATGGTTGACTTGAACAGACATGCAAATCATTAATGTACAATACAGTTATCACATCAGAATACAACTATTCATAATTCTGGAGTTGAATTATTATGTTTGAGACATATGCTGGCAATCTGTCATTGACAATATTATTAGACCTTTTTTTTCCAATGGTACTTGTCATTATCAGATTCCCTCCTGCACTGTATTTAACATTATATAGGCTAGAGTAGTTATATTGACACTGTTACATGTTTATTCTCATGCAGAACACTCTGGGTTCGCCATGAAAGAAAAAGCATCAACTGCTTGTCGTAATTATAACTCTAAAATATGATATGACATTTCAAGAGTTTACACTTAGCTGATGAAAAGCTTGTTTGGCATGCTGTCCCAGGAAAGAGCAATGAGCTTATGAGATCCTCGAGCCCTGGGCTCCCTCCCGTTTGCAGAGTTTGAGCTCAGGTAGATCTTGATTAACTCCCTGGCTTAATTCTAGCTAAGTGATGCATATCTAAGACTGAGAAGAGTCGTAGGAGCTTGACTGTGGTCTCAATTTTGTGTGTTCAATTTACTTAGGGTGCGAGTTATTTGGACTGTGAGAGGAAACCGGGGAACCCGAGCAAAACCCAAGTGAGCACGGGGGGAACCAGTGAAACTCCGCACAGAAATGTCGTTTGGTTTAGTAAGGACTTAAACCAGAGGCATTCTTGCTGTGGGGCAACAGTACTAATGACTAGGCCGCCGTGTGGCCCGTCTGCAAGACGAAAAATCAAGACAAAAATATTGAGATAAGAAAACTCATCTGATTGGATAATTGATCATAAGCACGTGATCCTCTCGAAGTTTGTTTAGAAATAAACTTCACTTAAATGATGTGCGCTTTCAGTTTCTCTATTCACTGCTGAATGTGGTTCATGTCATAGTTGCTGTCACTTTGAAAAAAAAAAAACTAACATGCAAATCATACTGGCCCCGTGGCTACTAAACGATCGCTCTGTGTGACAAACCAAACGTTAATTTAGCACCTTAATGCCTGTTATTCACAGCCTGGAGGTTCTGTTCACTAGTGCGCGTCCTCTCAGGTAAACACACAGCTCCCGGTCAGCTCAAGTGTGATTTTGCGGTCACAAATACATTATTACATGAAGACAGAAATGATAGTTTTGGGTGAATTATACCTTATAAATACAGTATATGATTCTTTCAACACCATTTGGGGGGCATTTTTTCTGAGCAACACATATAAAACAATGTGAAGAATTGTGCGACCGCCTTTACGCACTGAAAAACAATGATAGGCTATTTGCAAAGTTGTTGCAAACAATTTATAAGGGTTGAATTTAAACAAACTAATTTGAATGAGTAATGTTCAAATAAATGTGTTTGTTTAAATTCAGGCCAAATAAATTATTTTAAACCACTAAATATAAACTAATTTAATAAATCCAAGGAATCATCTTTGAATATATTTTTTCAGTGCTGCTGCCAAACTCAAAAATATAATTGGCTGAATCGTGGAAATGCTGGATTAAGAATGGGTGGGGGGGTTGAATGGAGATTGTGATCTTTTTTCGATGAATCGTGCAGCCCAAATTTGTATACAGAACGGCATGCGCAATTTGAGGGAAAGATAAATCTAAAATAAAACACAAGATGATGATATGATTTGTTCAGCAGGGTACTGATACACATGATGTAATTAAAAACATCATATTTGCATGTTACCAAAAAATGCTATACTAATATTTTGGATAAGAGATTTTAAGCTTTATGTGAATATATTTCTTATATCTGTAAAGTAAGTATCTGCTGAGATTTCAGTGCGTTTGTTGACCACACAACACACGTCGTAATTTTTTGTTCTTTCTGCCGAGAATTTAGAAAATAATCTGTGGATTTATGCGGAATTATTTTGGGAGTGTCATAACTAAAAACTTAATATATAAAATAAAAAAGAATAGCTTTTTAATTTTTATTTCATCATGCAAATCCATCTACAGCAAGGGTGGGCAAACTCGATCCTGGAGGGCTGGTGTCCTGCATAGTTTAGCTGCAACACTAATCAAACACACCTGAACATGCTAATCAGTGTCTTTAAGATCACTAGAAATCTAAAGGCAGGTGTGTGTGATTAGAGTTGGAGCTAAACTGTGCAGGACACCGGCCCTCCAGGATCGAGTTTGCCCACCCCTGATCTAGAGCAATGGTCTCAAAGTCAATTCTTGGAGGGCCGCAGCTCAGCATAGTTTTATCTCCAACCACCCCCAACTCACACCCGCTTAATAGTCTCTAGTATTTTTGACCACCTTGATTATTTAGATCAGCTGTGTTTGATTAGGGTTAAGGCAAAGCTGCAGAGCTGCGGCCCTCAAGGAATCCAGTTTGAGACCTTTGATCTAGAGCCACTTATTTGATAAACAAAGCAAGTCTCTTCTATAATATCTCTACGAAAAAAAAAACTGAAAATATTACTTTACAAACTGTATTGTAAATAAATCAAACGCTTTCATATTAGTCAATATTATTACGAAATCAATATTACTTGAAATAAATTTTAAAAGTGAATAAATATAAATTTACACACATTTACACCAGTAAAAAATAGACTCAATGATGGGCCAATAATCTGTGGAAATCTGCAGATTTCTGCACACGCATATTCAGTGTGGACCTAGCGATCGATGATTGCCTCCTGTACTAGTAGGCGGGGCTTCATTTGCCATGTTAATCGTTTCACTTTTCCAAATTCAAAACTATACAAGTGACTTGTGCATTCTATAGTCTTTGATATTACTGGACTCGTTATTCGACAGAACCACCTAAATATATTGAGAAAAAAATTATATTGTGATATTTTTTTTTCTACGATAAATATTGCAATATAATGTAATGCAATATACAGTTTCACAAGATAGTTGAATAGCACCATTTGATGGTTGTCAGGTACAGAAATTAAATGATCACGATTCAAGAGATCTTTTCTTACTTTGTCTCATTTCTAGTCCAAATATTATAACAAAATTCGTAGATCAAGTAAAAACGTTGTTTGGTTTTAAAAAATTCTGACGAAATAAGGCAAAATTAAATAGTTTTCCCTTTAAAACAAGCTAAATTATCTGTCAGTGGGTTAGGTTAAACAATCATCTTTTCGCTTTGAAATGTAGATATTTGGACTAGAAACAAAGACAAAAACTGTAAGCAAAAATTGTTGTTGTTGTTGTTGTTGTTGCATAAATCGTATAAATGCAGTGATTAAATACAATTCTGTAGCTCCTCCTCAACTCCAGACTTAACATCGCATATCTTTGCAATGTGACTATTGCGGATGCACATATTACGATCTCGATGCTGAAACAATATACTCTGCAGCCTTAGTAGACAGTAAATAGTTAATACAACACAGCACGAAATGTGGTTCTCCTAACACAATCTCTCATAAGGGAAGTGTTTCCTGTGGCCCACTTGACTGAATCTCCTCCTGACCGCTGCTGCACATGTAAAACACCGCTTCTCAAACCTGTGCAACCCTCTTCATCTGTGAGAAAAGTTCCTCCCGCACGACCTGCTGACTTTTAACACCGGCGTCAGCGGGAGCGGAGGACAGAAAATGCCTTTATTAATTTCTCCGCCTTATCACAGGATACAATGTTGATTTTCCATTTACATTTCATGCCTCCAGGTAATACACCGGTGCAATCTTAAAGGAGACTTTTTTTTTCCTCAATGATTAATTTTTTTTCTCTCTCAGCTCTGTGCAATGTTATTTCTTTAAATCTAAATGATATCTTGACTTTGGCTTGTAGCTGTACATTTTATTATTTGGTAGGAGGTATTTGCATATTCCGATTTTCTGCAATCAAGGGCATTGGTGGAATTGCTTCCTGCTAAAATATGCGGGAAATAACATTTTGTAAAAAATACTCTCTGCAGACATCACTATACACACTTTCAAATGATATTTTTATAGTGTGTGTGTGTGTGTATGTGTGTCTTTAGCATGATATTGGAATTAAAAGAAATGAATAGCGGCGCAATGGCTAGCACTGTTGCCTCACAGCAAGAAGGTCGCTGTTTCAAGTCCTGGTTGGATCGGTTGGCATTTCTGTTTGGAGTTTGCATGTTCAAGCCAAAGCCTTGTGCAAATCTAATACCCAGTATCCTAAAAGTTTGGACAAGGAGGTAGAATTTTTTCCCCTTTCCAAAACCTAAAACCCAAGGAGAGAAATGCCATCATGGATCAAGCTGTGTGAGGGGCGCTAAAAGAGCGGGGTTAAGTTGGTTTTGTTTTTCGATATTCCTGACACATTCAGTGATAGACAACAATAACTCACACACCTCTTACCCTAAACAGATCTAAACTGTGTTTCCTACAAAAATTCAAAGCAGGTTTTGTTTTCTAGCCTTCTTTTTCTTCTTTTTTTCCCCCTGCTCAATATTATGAGTGCTGCTCCATTTAAGCCCTCGCAATAGTAGTCATACTACTAGCAATCATATTTCCATCTGTTTCAAGCTACGAATATTTGAAACAATATATCAACAAAACAAAACTGGGATGTGATCACAATCTGAGCACTTGCGATCAATATACTTCACCCGCAGCTGTTTTCCATTCATTTGTAATCCTCATGTCCCTTTCAGAGCTATAATTCTCTAATGTTTTCAGTCTTTTTGAAGATTTAGTTATTGGTGACGGTGTTATACCGGGTTAGCATCTGCCTTTATATTTGGTGTCTGATTAAAATGTTCTGATAGGGAAAATATATTTGTTCACTTCTGCTATTTACTTTGATTTGCATTTTAATTTTTAATTTTTTTTCCACTTAACTGCAAATTAGAATAGAAACGGTATAGAAAGCCCACAAACATACTCACCATACCTGTCAAACCTCCCATTTTTCCCAGGATTCTCCCGTATTTTACAGTTCTATCCTGCTATCATCCCGTAAAGGTATTTTCCCATATTTCTTCCGTATTTTTGGTCTTTCTCTGAAGAGTGGCAAATAATCATTAAAGAGCTCATACTCCATATAAGCAACCTATGTCGCCGAACCACCAGGGGCCACCCCTTGCTCTTAAATGCGAGTCTGTTCTGTGCCTTCATTTTATTTACTGTAGGCATGAAAACACTTTGAAATAAATAGAAAAACAGCAGAATTTACTTTCCTTTTCATTACAGGTGCCATCATCCCTCCTATGCAATCCTCAAAACAGTTTTATAGCGGTGCGTGACTGTCAGCTGACACTCTCTATAGTGATAAATATATAGACACTGTTACCCAAATGTAAGTGATGAAAGTCTGGGTTTTAGGTGCGTGTTTGAACAGACATATACACATAATTAATAATAATAACATCTAAAGATGCCGATCTTGTTAGTTTTTTTTTTCAAACATAACTAATTTTGTCCTAAATGAGCATAAAAAGGAAAGTAATTGAATGCTTTCATTATAACATTAGATGTGTGCATTTTAAAAGTGACACCTCTGTTATTTACTGTAATCAAACAAAAAATCCAAATGAACAAGAGATTAATTCATTGCTTTTTAACCAGAATGTGTAAGTTATTATGTGAAGAAAAGATTAATGAGATTTGATAGCTTGATTCAATTTCTTTATAATAGCTATTAACTTTAATAAGCTGAACAGTTTGCTAATTCATTTGCTGCTAATGTATACTATTAATTTTTTATTTTGTAAATAATAATAATAAAAGTATTTTCACATCCCAATGTTATGGGCCAATGATGCTAATATTTGACACAAATCCATCAATTTCCCCTTTCTGGCTGTTCTTTCTATGAATGAATTATGTAGAAGCACTGTCTATGTATGTTTCCTTGTTGGTTAGTAACGCTATATTTCATTGCACAACAATTAATCTATCAGGCTTTTTGGCTTAAAAAAAATAATCACGGTTTAATCTGTTATTATTAGATTATTTTTAAAGTTCACCTCTCCTTCTGTGCTTGAACTATGCTATTGAATGGTCAGCGTATGAGGCGGCTAGGCTAACCTAGCTTCATCGGTAATGCATACTGCAGTCCTTTTTTGTCTGGCTTTCTCAGGTATATCTCACCTGTTCGCCAAAAATGACTAATTATATCTATGGGAATGTCTGACACCGGCACATACATATTGTTGTAGACGTGCCAGGCACAAAAGCTTGACAGGCAACAGTAACTAAGATGGGATGGGCTTAGCAAAGGGTAAATTGTTTGCAGTGTATGTGTGTGAATGAGAGTGTATGGGTGTCTCCCAGTGATGGGTTGCAGCTGGAAAGGCATCCGCTGCATAAAACACATGCTGGATAAGTTGGCGGTTCATTCCACTGTGGCAACCCCAGATTAATAAAGGGACTACGCCAAAAAGAAAATGAATGAATGAACTAATATGTTTAGAAACGTGTGGAAATATCATCCAATTAAACAGAAATAAGGAAAAAAAATATGTACAGGGGCTACTAATTCAGGAGGGCTAACAATTCTGACTTCAACTGCATATCTTTCTGCCCATCTGCGTTTATCATATTGAGATGTATTGAGAACACGAGGAGCCGCTGAAAGCACCGGATGTGATAAGATCATAAAACTGTAGCCTAATTTAAGCGGCCAGCTCTCCAGCACTTCACACCGTGTCTATTAGAGATCTGTGCGCTAATTCTTTTCATGTAGCGCGAGTCCTGCAGATGTAGCGCACTATAAAGGAGTCATTTAGCAGTCTTAATGAACAGAGACGGCCGTTTGGGAAGATCAGGCAGTGCTCGACGGTGTTCTGTGCAGGAAGAAAGGACTCTTGACTGAATTTATCGCTTTATTAAAGCGAGCGGCTCGACTCTTACAGACGAACAAAATGACATGTTAAGTGGTGTACTTAGGATGTCAACTTTTTAACAGGAGAATACTGGATATGGGAAGTTTGATAGACAAAATCTATTTAAAAAAATACAGAATTTAAAGAATTATTAGCCACCCTGTGTATTTATATCCAATTTCTGTTTAATTGAGAGAAGATTGTTTTAACACATTTCTAAACATAATAGTTTTAATAAATCATTTCTAACAACTGATTTCTTTTATCTTTGCCATAATGACAGTAAACATATTTTACTAGATATTTTTCAAGAATGGTCAATGGGATCGAGTCAAATAAGTCATGATTGAACATGATTTACTCTGTAAAAAATGCTGGGTTTTACACAATTTCTTCATGTACATCACGTTCACAATACTTCACGTTGCGGTGGGCCTCAAAATGAAAGGGATTTGGATCCCATTTTAACGTCAGGGAATTTTTAAAAAGAGACATTGAGTTTCTATGACTCCAATATGACAGTGGACATTATACCTACATACAGTTCTGTCCAAACAGCTTACAAAAGAAGGTCTGTTCATGACAAAAAACATACACATATATCTACACTAGAGATGAGCGGATCAGCTGAAATGACATCTGAATTCTCGGCTTCATACTAATCATTCACCCGCTCGCACATAGTTTTATCTGATAAATGTATCCGCACCCGACCTGACCCTGATCGTCACTTTAATAATTTAACTCTTTGTTTTAGGCATGATGATAGGTCACCGTGGATATTAACAGCAGATTCGTGAGCTAATCTGCGTGTCTGCGTTTTTAAATGAACATTTATTTATAAAAACAAAAGTTTGTAGCGATCCCTGATTAATAAAAGGACTAAGCCGAAAAGAAAAGGAATGAATGAATGAATGAAAAAAAGTTTGTCTTTAGACAACATATTCTTCATTTTCAAATACAGAAAGTAAAAATAAGACATCTTAGCTTTTACAAAGACAGAAAGGTAACAAAAAGGCTGCCACTTGAGCCTAAACAGCAGCTATATAATGTTTACTCTTTTTTTTTCTTTGCACTGTTCAAAAACAGAATAGCATTTACTGTGCCTAACTTCAGGCGATTCCGTCTCACCTCCAAAACACGGCCAGCTGCACTGCATGAGCGTTTGCTCGCACCGCTTGTTGTGGGAATGCACAAGATTCTCCTTGCAAGGCGATGCCGTCGTGGAAATAAGCGATCTTGTTTCTTCTAGAACGAGAGTAGACTTTCCTCTGATGACTCCTCTAACTGAAAGTTTGAACCATACTCTTGCACTTCATCCATTATTTTGGGCATCTCATCTTCCCATTTTACAAAGCCCAGTCTATGCTTTTTCCCTGGTCCTGGTACATCCACCCGTGACCCATCCGCAATTAATCATAGTGTATTTTTTTAATTACCCAAGCCAACTGACCCGAGGATTATCCGCAGCGCCCGCGAATATAACCGCAATCTGTGCAACACTAAAATACACTGTACACACACACAAAAAAGACTTTTGCTGATTGTTCAAACTAACTATTTAAAAAGAGTTTAAACAACATATTTCTTATGCTTTATTGAAACAACTTAATTGTTTTATGGTTAATCCACTTAAATTTAAAGGAAAAAGATTCAGTTAACTTAACTGATTTGTGTTAGGAAAATATGATGGAATTGTTAAAAAATGCTTGGTTCCACACAATCGATTTGTGTTGTGCTGTGTTGACAAAAAATATACAAACAAGTCCAGTTAGACTAATTCATACATATTTAAAAAAACTGTCGAGGTCAAAATACACAAAAAAGCCACAGGATTATTTTCATTGTGGTCCTGGATGTTCTTAAAAAAATGAACGAGCAAATCATAATGGGGTGCAAACATCATCGGCTCAGTAACTCAGCACAACAAAATCCTCAACTTCAACAGTAAAACAACCACTTTTTAATTTCCCTTCTAAAAACACTCTCAAATTGAATCTCTTTAAAAATCATAGGCAAAACATTCCAAGCAACAGAGCAAGTACACAAAAAAGAATTTCTACCTCAGGGGTGTCAAACTCAATTCCTGGAGGGCCTAAGCCCTGCACAGTTTAGTTCCAACCCTGCTCCAACACACTTACCTGTAGGTTTTAAACAAACCTCAAGGACTCAATTAGTTTGATCAGGTGTGTTTAATTAGGGTTGGAACTAAACTGTGCAGAGCTGCGGCCCTTTTGGAACTGAGTTTGACACCTGTGTTCTACCTGATTCACTCTTAAATCTATAAGGATGAATATCCTTGCGACACGTAGACATGGGACAATAACCGTTTTCAAGGTAAACCACGGTTTGGAAAAGTCAAGGTTTTAAAACCGCCAAAAGTTTTTGTAATACCGTTACTAAGGTATGTGTAAGATTTTTTATTTATGTTTTTTTTTTTTTTTTTAATGACAATAGTATCTACAGCAGAAACAATATCCAAAGATGCCTATTTAAATTGTAAAGAAATCTGTGTTTTTAAAACAAGAGAAGAAGTCAATGATTTATTTCAATTATTTAGCCTGACATGTTTACTGCTCCAAAATATTATAAATGTTTCTCAAAATAAAATATATTGTGTTCAAGGGGAAAAAAGTTTTTGTTTTTTACCCAGACATTTAAAAAGAACCTATTTTAGAGCAGTAATCACAATTCTGTCATACTGTAAAATCGTGATATTTTCATTCAAGGACGTCAGAATCTTATACAGGCCCCATGCCTAGCTTCGCGCTCTTGTAGAATGACAGTGTCTCTCCCTCACTAAAACATTGGTACCATTTTCTTTAAAACCCTAAACACCATCACTAATTTCAGAAATACCTATAGGAATTGTCATGATATTTTGTAGGAACAACATGAAGGAATAAAGTTAACTTATTATTTATTTATTTATTTATTTATTTATTTATTTATTTATTTATTTATTTATTTATTTATTTATTTATTTATTTATGTTTTACAAATTTAAGTGGATTGAATATAAAAAAATTAGGTTGTCCAAAAAAAAACTCAAGAATTGTGTTGTTTCAGCTCATTTTAAACTAAACAAACAGCAAACCTCATTTTTTGACTGTATTATGATAAAGTATGCGCTACAATTATAATTTCATTCTAGATACACCAAATAATTAACTAAATATCATGACAATTCTTAAATTTGATGTAAAATCCACCACAACAGCATTCAGTGAATCCTTGATTCAGAGTCTTGTTTTTTTTTTTTTGAAAGGCTACTTCACCGAGCTGCTCCGATTACCAAAGTTCAAGCCCTTTGCGCATGTTTGGCTTATTATACTGCATTCATTGCATGAAGAGACCTGAAATAATTCTGGAGACAGCAAACGATAAGAATAATGACTTTCTAAACGACTAGGCCCGCACTCCTAGCTCATTTTCTGATAGTGCTGTGGCCCGCTATATTTAGTTGTGTACTGTTTAAAAGTCTGTCACAATCAATCTCCCGACGGCTGAACGCTGGCTGCGGTTTGCAGATGTGCCGGACGCCGCACCTCTGACACCATCTGAGAATCGCTTGAACCCGCGGAGAGCAAATCAATGAGAGCAGATAGAGAGACTCTTGTTAGATGAAGAACCAAGTGAAAACCGCAGGCTTTGTGATCTGTTTTACACAAAACGTTTTTTGATGGTCTATTGACGAACTGCAGCTTGTTCGGCTAGCGATGAGAAATTGATCTGTGTTGTTAAGCTAACAGAAATTTGTCTCTGTGTCACAGCCATATGCTGACAAAACTGTTTTATGGCACAGATTCTGCTTCAGTTCAATTCCGCGCTTGGCTAAAAAAAAGACTTTTGCTGCAAACTACTTATTTAAAATGAGCTAAAACAACACAATTCTTGAGATTTTTTGGGACAACTTAATTGTTTTATGTTAAATCAATTTTAATTTCAAGTTAACTTAAATAAATTGGGTTGGGACAACATGAATTAATTGTACACTCCTTTAAACTCAAATGAAGAAAATCAGAAAGATAGTGAGGGGCCAAGTTATGAAGAGCTTTGTATGTTAACAGGAGGATTTTGTATTGTATACGACTGTGAACAGGGAGCCAGTGCAGGTGATAGAGAATTGGAGTTATGTGATCAGAAGTACACAAGCAAATAACTATCCTAGCCGCTGAATTCTGAATTAACTGTAGTCTATGAAGTTGCTTATCAGAGATGCAAGACAGAAGCTAGTTACAGTAATCAATCCGTGATGTAACCAAAGCATGAACAAGCACTTAAGTACTTTGTTGAGACAGTGAGGGGCGAAATCTTGCAATGTTGTACAAATAAAAAAAGGCTGAACGTAAGATATTACTAATATGAGAACCAAACTTGAGCATGCAATCAGGTATAACCCCAAGACTCTTCATGTGGATTGAGAAATTGACTGGGGAGTTAGTAATAAACAGGGTAAAAGATTGAGCTAGTCTGAACGAGCAGCAAAAGTCTTTATTTGAGTGTATGTGTAAAGGTGGATGCTGGACAATTGACATGAGGGATCCACATGCAGTTTAATAAAGAGTAGTACTGCAGGCAATGGTTAAAAACAGGGATAAACAGAAGAATGAAGGATAATACACAGAGCGTAGCCGAAAAACAGGCAAACGTTTGAGACAAGCAGCAAAGAATAAACAAGAACAACAAACAATGCAAAGGGTCAATAACTAAGGATGGCTGACGCTGACACACAGTGTCGAGATCCTGAAACACAAATGTTTCAAAACCGCACTGAAGTATGATCCGAAACACTAGGTCATGTGACTAAAATAATTCGAAGCACCCAGGTCATGTGACTAAAGCGATTCAAAGCATCTGATGTGCTTTGCATCTGATGTGCATCCGTCAAGTGTTTCGAGATGGCTGTTGCTACATCAGATACATTTGCTGTTGCAAGTTAACTAAAATTATTTATATTATTTATTCAATTTCCCAATTATTAACGCCTACCCCTACCTCAACCCTAAACCCAACAGTCATAGTAACGTAAAAACAGTAGTTGTACAGAGCATTATATAGTTATTTATTAAATTACCCAATGAATTGCATTTTATTAACGCCTACCCCCCACCCCAACCCTAAACCCAACCATCACAGTACTTTAAAAATAAATATTAATTATAGATTATTATACTATATCAATTCTATACAGAAAAAAAAGAAAACAGTCTTTTTGAATGTATCAAACAAAACTGAAGTACATGCACAGAACAACACAAACATTTATACAGTAGCGAATGAAATAATGTAAATATTATCCCGCTTGCTTTTTGAGTGCTGTTGAGTGAGTTCTTAAACGCATATGATTGGTCACGTGCTCAACAGAAAAGGCTGCGATTGGCGGTCAGCATGGCTCTGGCACAGTCCAGCAAACGGTGACATGGACACTGATGCAAAACGGCCACAGCGATTAGCCGATCCAATATAGACTGTTGTTGCTAGATCATATACGTTTGAAACCGGAAAGTTATTGAGAATTATTTATACTATTTATAAAATTTCCCATTTATTAAATTTTATTAATATCTACCCCTCATCCCAACCATCACAGTACTATAAAAATGTTAATTATTGCTATACAGTGTCATAAAAAAATGCTGCTATATTAATGTGCATAACACACTTCTGGTCGGCCGCATATCTGGTCTAGGCTTTACCATTTTAGATGGCAACGGAGTGGAGAAAATTTACTGCAGACATGATCGTATTTGGATCCACAAGTAACGTTATTGTTGCAACAGCCGAGAGAGGAAACAAAACGTTGATGAACACGCCAGCAGATCAGATTAGTCCAGCAAACTCAAAAGCAGTGAATTGTGCACAGTTATCTGCTTTTTTAGTCGGAGCCTTTTAATTATTCGCGGTCGCCTTCCTCTAACCAACCTTCTGTCTCGCTACAATCCAACTCGCTCTTTGAGATCTCAAAACTCAGGGTTTCTGGTAGTACCTAGAACAGCTAAGTCGAGTAAAGGAGGTCAAGCCTTCTCATTTATGGCTCCTTAACGCTGTAATAAATTTCCTGATAATGTCCGAGGCTCAGAAACACTCTTGCAGTTCAAAAATAGATTAAAGACCTTTCTTTTAATCAAAGCATACACTCAATGCATCATATAGCGGTATGATGTATGAATGTGCTCCATGCAGGTTTTTGCATCTTGTTTATATACACTATGAACAGCACCTGCGCTAATTATTCTCTTTATTCTCTATTTCCATCTAGGGATACTCATCCCGAGGCCCTCAGAGATTATGCAGTGCCACTGATGCGATCCAAGACCCGCAACGAGATAATCCCAAGGTTCCAATAATCCTGGACCAGTCCGTATCCTGAGCAGCCGCTGTGGTGGTCATGGAGGAGTGGAGAGCATGAGACTGATTCCTGTGATTCTCCAGGGACAGACGATTCTCGCTGACTTCCAGCTTCTCCAGCCTGCTGCGCCTAGACTGCAGTTCTGCACAAGACGTTCGGCCATAAGAGAAGTGGTTGTGCCCAACTGAGCCTGGTTTCTCTCAAGGTTTTTTAATTCTTCACTTTCGCCAATTGGTGAAGTTTTCCTCACCGCTGTCGCCACTGGCTTGCATAGTTCGGGACCTGTTGAGCTGCGTATCGGTGGATCTGCTTTTTAGTGTTCGGACTCTTCGCAGTGAATATTAAACCACACTGAACTGAGCTAAAGTGAACTGAACTTAAACTCTAAAAACTGAACTACACTGGTTTAATTCGCAATAATCCTCTATGTGAAGCTGCTTTGAAATAACCAACATTGTAAAAGCGTTTTAGAAATAAAGGGGAATTGAATTGAAGCTACGGTACAAAATTACCATACAAAAACCTGGTAATTAACTTCCAGTGCGTTTTCTGTTAGTTTACACATTTAATTCTCTATATATCTTCTGTCTTATACAATATATTGTTTCACAACACTTAAACTTAATAGTAATAGTTATTATGATAAAATAAATAGCAGAATTTTCATCATCAAAAGTCAAAGACCTGACAGCGTAGAGATCGACCTCAAATTATACAATACATAACCGTAAATAAACAAAGTGTTAATTAATAGACATTTTAATTAACACACTTCACAGTCTAGTATCGTTCAGCCCTAAAAATAACCACCAACCTAATAATGATGTAAAGATAGCGTACGTTCACTCGCTCTAAACATAAAAAGGAAAGATATGTGCAAGAATCATAAAGCAATCCCCAAATCCCTCATTCACAACCTGTCGCCGCACTTCAAATCCAAAACTCTGCTCAGCCTCAACAAAGTCAGAGGAGTAAAATGAAATTATTCTGAAATTGAATCCGAAAACTTCAAACCAACCGGGCCGGTGTTGGGGATTGGCCGTCGGTTGTGCGTCTGGAGGCGGGCCGGGGCCTCGTCTGGGGCCCTCTGATGGTGATAGTGCACTTTATCAGTGGGAGCCACAGTGTGGAGTCCCATCACAGTCTGGGGCTGCTCTATGGCTTCCTAATTAGGGTAGAGGTAATTGAATCGCATAGAACAAAGCAGCAGATCTCTACAAGCGTGGAAATCATTCTGCTCGCACCTACAGCAGACGCCTTTTTTTCTTTTTTCATCTGGATGCGCCATTGAAAACAGGACGAGCTTGGCCCGAGGATAAAACACACACACACACACACACACAGTGAGCACCTGAGACCCAACACGAATGCATAATGCCTATAGGGACGTCCAGACCGGCACCAAGCCCTGCCAGATTTGGATGAAAACCTGCCTTTTGTGGGCCAAAGACAGATTCTGCTGAGGTGTTGGGACATTCTGGTTTACTCCAAAAAAGTATTTTTGCTGCTTGTTCAAACTACTTATTTAAAATAAGTTTTTTTCAGGGGGGGACAACTTCATTGTTCTATGTTCAGTCCACTTAAATTTGTTAAGTTAGTTTAATCGATTTGTGCTGTGGAACCCTGCGTTTTTTACAGTGTTTGAAAGTACACGCACAAATGAATGCTCACATGCTCACTCAGGAACACACTCGCACGCACGATCGCTCGTACATTTGCTCACACTCAGACGCACGAACAATCGCACGTACGATCGTTCGCACGATCGTTCGCACGCAAGATCGCTCACATGCACAAACGATCGCTCGCTCGCATTCACACGCACGATAGCACACACGAACGCACGCATATATATAATAACATATATAATTTATTAATAGAGCAATTTACAAAATACATAAATAAAAAAACAAAAGTATATTAATATTTAAAAAAAATTATTTATACTGTAAAATCGTTTAGTTAAAAGAAAATCCATTTAAAAATGGAACTCGGAGTGCAACTCCTTTCATTTACGTATATTTTTATTTTTATTGTTTGTATTCAAAATGCTCAAGCAATTTAAAATAATTATTTTCAATTCTAAAAACATTTAATAAAAATTGCACAGGGAACTTCAGAGTGCAATTGCTTTCATTTTCGTATATATATTTTTAAATTTTACAATAAATTTGATATGAAATACTGTTTTTAAAATGTTAATGCAATTTAAAAAAATAAATAATAATAATAAAAAGTTGCACATTAAAAAAGGGAACTTCAGAATACAACAGCTTTTTTAATGAAAAAACTATATATATATATATATATATATATATATATATATATATATATATATATATATATATATATATATATTATAATTTTAACTGTAAAAACTTTTAACAAAAATTAAAATAGAGTGCAACTGCTTTTTTATTACAACCAAATAAATTAAAAATACTAATGTTTTCAAAATGTTTATGCAATTAAAAACATATATTTTAATTGAAAACATTTAATTAAAAAATTGGGCACTTAAAAGGGAACTTCAGAGTGCAATTGCTTTTATTTTGCTAGTTATTTTATTAATAATTTACAATAAATTAAATATAAATACTATGTTTTTATTTTTTTATATTTCAATAAATAAACCTTAATAAAAAATGCACAATCAAAAAATGGAACTTAAATAATAAAATACTAAATAATACTGAATAATAATTTAAAATGTTTTTAAAATGTTCATGCATTTTTTTCAATTGTTAAAACATTTAACAAAAATTGTGTATTTAAAAAAGGAACTTCAGATTGCAACTGCTTTTATTTAGGTATATTTTTTAACAACAAATTCAATTTAAAAAACTTATATTTTAAAATGTTTGTGCATTTATTAATTTATTCAATTGTAAAAACTTTAAAAGGAAAACTTTAGAGTGCAACTGCTTTTGTTTTGGTGTTTTTATTGTCATGTTTTTACACTAAATTTAATATAAAATATTAATACTAATGTTTGTAAAAAATTGTGCAACTTAATTAATTATTTCAATTGTAAAACATTTAAAACAGGGAACTTCAGAGTTCAAAACTACTTTATTTATTTATTCATTTTACAATAAATTAAATATAAAATACTAACATTTATAAAATGTTCAAGTGTATTTTAGCATTTCAGTAAAACTATAACAATACAATCTCTTCTAAAATCCAAGATGTGTCCGCCCCTGCAGAAACTAAAATAGTGTTGATCATAAAAATCGTTATGCGGTGTTTTCCAAAGATAAACATCTGAATACATGCATAGTTAATGAGGGCAAAACATCTGCTTATATCTTAATTGGGTCATGTTTTCTGGGTTGCATGTTTAATGCGTCTAAAACTCCATGATTAAAAGATTCAATTACTGTATAGCAGCTGAAGTCCATTAAAAGATGCGCTCCGTTTCATAATCACTGTGAAAAATCACACATGTACATCAGTTTGCAGAGTTTTTCCCTACAACTTGTGCATGTGAAAGTGAGACATCCTGTGTTCGTCGTCTAGTGGACTGGAATTGGAGTGGCATAAAAACAGGACTGGCATTTGACAAGGCCATTAAAATGCTGGAGGCGTTTCTGAGCGAGCTGATGGGCTTCAACAGATGCCAGAATCTCAGAGCCTCTACTTTTCTCTCTCTTTCTGTCTGTCTGTCTCTCTCTTTGCACCCAACTGGCAGTGCCACACGCCTATTAAAGGCTGAGGGTCGTCCTCCAAATGTTCAACACCAATCACACAGACCCTGCTCTCTGAAGCTCAGGTGTGAGTTCTCATTAGCTCCTGTGCTCTGGCCCAAAATGGCCCGGGCCGTCTTTCAGAAAACGATCCGTGCTATAGCCACCATTTTCTACACCGCAGTATGCTTTGTGTGAATTATGCAAGCAAATTTTGTAAACTTGTCAACCATCAGTGGAGTTTATTTATTTAATTATTTGTGAGTGAGTGAGTGAGTGAGTGAGTGAGTGAGTGAGTGAGTGAGTGGGTGAGTGAGTGAGTGAGTGAGTGAGTGATTGAGTGAGTGAGTGAGTGAGTGGGTGAGTGAGTGAGTGAGTGAGTGAATGAATGAGTGAGTGAGTGAGTGAGTGAGTGAATGAGCGAGTGAGTGAGTGAGTGAGTGAGTGAGTGAGCGAGTGAGTGAGTGAATGAGTGAGTGAGTGAGTGAATGAGTGAGTGAATGAGTGAGTGAGTGAGTGAGTGAGTGAATGAATGAGTGAGTGAGTGAGTGAGTGAGTGAGTGAATGAGCGAGTGAGTGAGTGAGTGAGTGAGTGAGTGAGTGAGTGAGTGAATGAGTGAGTGAGTGAGTGAGTGAGTGAGTGAGTGAATGAGCGAGTGAGTGAGTGAGTGAGTGAGTGAGTGAGTGAGTGAGTGAGTGAGTGAGTGAGTGAGTGAGTGAGTGGGTGAGTGAGTGGGTGAGTGAGTGATTGAGTGTTCAAAACCCTTCCTTGGTTTTTTGTGTAGGCTTGTATTTTACAGTACTGTACAAATACTGTAAAATCACTCTGTCAATGTTTTCAAACAATTATATTTGATATACCAAAGTCACACAAGTGCCAAATTCACATCTGTCAGATCCTTAACAGAGAGGTGTCACATCCATAACCAAGCTTTTTCTTCATAAATGCAAAAATGTAAACTAAAATCAATCCTTTTTGTTCTGACTATTATCCTTTTGATTAGCATTATTTTTTGGGGTTGTAGATATTAATTCACAGAATTTGTACAAAGTAGGAGAGAGAGGGGACGGAAGTACCATTTTTCATAAAAAACAATTTTTTAAAAACAATGTTTTAGACAGACATATGTTTGTGCGGTGGTTACTAAGACATATATGTGGTCTATCAATATCAGGTGGTATTTTAATAAAAAGTAGAACAGTTTTAAAATCACTTTAAATCAGTTTCACTTTGAACATGAGTTGCACTTTTGACCTCGTCAGTAAGGATAAAAGTAGCACACAGGTTTTTGCTAGATTTACTGGCTTAATCTTGTTTATTGTCAAAATATCTGACTATGACCTTGTTAATTTTAGCTGCAAGCATGTTTTGTTATTTATTTTTGCTAAAATTATATATATATTTTTTCCAAGAATAAAGTATTTTACCAACCCTAAGTTTTAACTTTTACTTCAAAATGAGTTAAACAGTACATTTATAACATTGCTATTGCTTTTGCTTTGTATGAACCTAATTATATTCCAATTACATCCACTTTCTACAATTACAAAATACAAAAATACACCAGATAATAATAAAAAAAAAAACATTTATCCAAATGTTTTTGAAGAAAATACATTTAAATGGAATATCCTTTAATTGCCATTTTATGTACACTGTACACCACCTGACAAAAGTCTTGTCGCTTTTCTAAGTTTTAGGAACAACAAATAATAACTTCTAGTTGATCATTTGGCATCAGAAATGGCTAATATGAAAGGCAAAGGCCTCTAGATTACGCTTATTTTACCAAAATAAAATATGACCATGCCTTGATTCTTAATTACATAATTAGGACAGTAAGGTCTGAATTTACTCAGAGAAAAGTCTTGTCATTTAACAGAAATAATGTCCAATATAGATTATAAAGTCATGGTGCAGTGGACAAAGAATTAATTTTGTGTCTGACTCCTATGAGCTTGGAGGACTGCATCCATACATCTCTGCAATGACTCTGATAACTTACTAATAATAGTCACCTGGAATGGCAAAGAAAGCGTTCTTGCAGGACTCCCAGAGTTCATCAAAATTCTTTGGATTTATCTTCAATGCCCCTACCTTCATCTAACCCCAGACATGCTCAATAATGTTCATATCTGGTGACAGGGCTGGCCAATCCTGGAGCACCTTTACCCTCTTTGCTTTCAGGAACTTTGATGTGGAGGCTGAAGTATGAGAAGGAGCGCTATCCTGCTGAAGAATTTGCCCTCTTCTGTGGTTTGTAATGTAATGGGCAGCACAAATGTCTTGATACCTCAGGCTGTTGATGTTGTCATCCACTCTGCAGATCACTTGCACGCCCCAATACTGCATGTAACCCCAAACCATGATTTTTCCTTCACCAAACTTGACTGATTTCTATAAGAACCTTAGGTACATGTGCTTTTCAATAGGTTTTCTGCAGTATTTGTGATGATTAGGATGCAGTTCAACAGATGATTCGTCAGAAAAATCTACCATCTGCCACTTTTCCAAATGATCAACTAGAAGTCAAGTTATTATTTGTTGCTCTTACAATTGAGATTAATAAGACATTTGTCAGGTAGTTTATACAAACTAACTCACTAAATGAAAGTGATACAAAACCAGTCCAAAATCCTGCTCCCCATAATGTTAAATTAAACTGACTCTCTGTCACATCCGCCATTTTTCTCTTTGATTCTGAAAAGACAAATGACTTGCCAAGAAAGTTGTTATGTCACTTCTAGTTATTCACATCCCCATCCAAAAAGCTGACGTCTATGGTGAAGTAAAAGATAATGAAGACTCTAGAGCTCTTAGTGCTTTAGTCTTAAATCAAGACCACTTTAAATCAAGGAAATAAACGAGGAGCTTTCAGAGGAAAGCGATTGGAGCCTTAAATACTCACAGATAAAACAATGTTTCTCCATCAAGAAACCATTTCTGAAACGGATACACCCGCCGTTCCAATTTCACTCAGCCAAGAAAGAGGAGGCGTCTTTTTTTTTTTTTAAAGCAATAAATTACTCATTAATTCAATTCTAATTTGCCTCCGGTTCCTATTTCTATTATTGATAGTTCCACTTCTTAATACCCCAGATAAAAATAATAATAAAAAAGACGAAGAAATCGCTGCTCTAACTCTAAGGAGACAGAAAGCGCCGATACGATCTAAATATTACTCATGCCAAAAGAGAAGTGTGAAGTCTGATGAACATTTCAAAAGAACAATTATTTATGGATCAGCTGAATCTTTTTTCCCCCCACTTTTTAATTAAAAGTAAAGAAAATAGAAGCTAATTATCCTGTAAAGATTAGCTGGTGGGCATCTTTCTGTAAATTAGTTCTAATTAAAAGGAAATTGTCAAATGACATTCAAAGTGCTGTCCTTTAAAACAGACAGAGGGCGGGTTTTTTTCTTTCTTTTTCTTTGCCGGCTCTTAAGTCTTGATGTGGCCGTGTGAAGCTTAAGGAGAGAGATTAAAATTCAGAAGCGAAAAAAAAAGAAGGGCCCGTTTCCCCTCCTGAAGAGGCTCTTCGCTGGGGAACGTGGCCTCTATTGGACGGCCGTATCTGTGGAGAGTCCTGGATCATTATTTGATCGCGCTGATGGTCGAACTGTTTAACGTGTGGGTCAAGTGTGAAATACATTTTCTATTTCTATGATAACACGCAGGGGGAACGTCTCGGTGAATTCATCTCGGCTGCTCTGTTTCGAAGCCGCTGAGAAATTATATTGCTCAAAGGTTGCACTTTCATTAAAGTACCAGCCATGATTCAGATGGCGCTCTTAAAGTCGGCATGAAATGGAAGTTGTTGTAGTATTTTATTTATTTTTTTCTCTCTCTCTCTCGTACAGCTAAAGTCAGATTTTAGTTTTCTTTTTTAAATATTTCCCAAATTACATTAAAAAAAAAAACAGTTATACTTTAAAGCAGAACATTGACGTTTTGAAACAAAAAATTATCAAAAATGAACCTGCGAGACTTAATTTAGGCTATGTCCTGCGGCAAAAATATTTTTATTATACTTTTAGTGATCTGCTTAAGGTAGGTCAATTTATTTTTTCCTTTGATGAAGCAGCATTCAACTTAAGCTCTTTAGACCATGCTGCTGACCATTTCTCAGTGTTTCACAGCAATGTCTTTAAATAAATAGTTTATTTAGGCCTATTTTCATTGTTCATTTATTTTCATTATTCGTTTATTATTATGTACAGTAATTGAGACATAAAATGAGATAGTAAAATATAATCAACAACGAAAATGGAAATAAAAACAGAAATAAAACATGAATGAAAATGTCTTGTCCTATCAAACTAGCAAACACTGAACATCTTTCTATAATTAGGCTGCTTTATTTATTTATTTATTTATTTATTTCAGACTACTTATTTGTACTAAATGTTTGTGCTTTCATTTTAGTTGTCTTTTACTTCTTCAATTCTATTTTCCAAAACGAATCCTCTTTGCACTTAAAAAGTTTACAATAAAGCGTGTTAACAAATTTTAAAAGATTAATGAAGGAATTATAATGCTTTGACTTATTGTTTAATATCATTTACAAGCACAGTAGCATATTTAAAGCTGCTGTATGGGATATCTCTGTCCGTTCGCATCCCGTCCTTTTGCGCCCCCTGGTGGCTCATTCACAAACTGCGGTCATACACTAAAAACAGAGCGGCACCCATTTCAAACGGCGGCGGTACATGCTGCGGCGTTAATAGCCACTTTGAACTCTCACCTACTGTAATAGAGTAGAGAAATTTTTCACAGTATTTCCTATAATATTTTTTTTTCCTTCTGGAGAAAGTCTTAGTTGTTTTATTTCTGCTAGAATGAAAGAAGTTTTTGATTTTTTAAAAAACCTTTTAAGGTCAATATTATTAGCCCACTTAAGCAATATTTTTTTTCCGATAGTGAACAGAGCAAACCATCATTATACAATGATTTGCCTAATCATCCCAACTGGCTTAGTTAACCTAATTAAGCCTTTAAATGTCACTTTAAGCTAAATACTAACAGCTTAAAAACTATCTAGTAAAATATTATGTGTTAAGGTTGTCACGATACTAGAATTCAGTACCAATCAATACTGTCATTTCAAAAACGGCCATTTCCCGCGAACATTTCAGCTCTGTGTGTTCACGTGCTCAACAGAAATAACTGATTGGTCGTGAAGGTCATCAGTTCACGTAACTCACCGCTGTTTACTGAGTTTAACAGATACAGGGACACTAGAGCATTTTAAAGTCACGTTGATCAGCTGGTTTGTTGATAAGCTGTCATACTAGCGTTCAGCTGATGAATCGCGCCTTTAAAATTCTCTAGTGTTGCTGTATCGGTGTTTACGCTCAGTAAACAGTGGTGATTTTGGTGAACTGATGACCTAAGTTTATTTTTTTAACTATTTATTTTTTTCGACTAATAAAAGACAAGAGACTTAATTTTACACATTACAGAGGTAAAATAATAATAATAATGATAATAATAATAATATTAATAATAATAATAATAATAATAATAATAATAATAATAATATTAAGACTATGTTTTATTTTTGGGAGCACTGTCTTTTGGATATTTACAGTTTGCTTTGTTTGATGATTTCAACCAGGCCACTGGAACAGGTTGGGGGCAGAACTATTATTTATTTATTTTTTTCAACCAATGAAAGACAATGTACTTAATTTGCCCTAGAATTATACAGGTGGTACAATCCTAAATGAAAAAAATATATAAGGCTATTTTTATTTTTGGAAGAACTTTCTCTAAGTCTATACAATGAATGTAACTATAAAATATAAACTGCTCTGTTTGAGGATCCCAACTAGGCCAATGGAACAGTTTGGGGCAGAACTATTGTTTTTCTTGACCAATGAAAGACAAGGGACTTAATTTGCCCTAGAATTACACACTTCAGTAATAAATTCCTAAAGGGAAAAATGCTGAAAATATAACTTTTTGTTTTTTAATGTAATAATGATTCAAATAATAACCACTACAAATGCTTTAAAATGTAAATATTAAAATATAAATCCAACAATTTGATCACCAAAAAAATATATAAGTCATTTGTAAGAGACCATTTTTGTACATTATTTTTCAGTCTAAACAAAAATGACCAAAAAAATTATGTATTATTATTATTATTATTATCATTATTATTATTATTATTATTAATCTAAGAATATTATTTATTTTTTTAGCTTTATTTCATCAGGAAAAAAAACAAAAAAGCTGTAAATATTATAAGAATTAAATGTTTTTATTATATTAATTTAATAGTGATTCAAACAATAAACACTTCAAATATTGTAAAATTTCAAATTTCAAATATAAACCAATATTTTGCCTCAAAAAATGTACTAGTTGTGTGAGAGAATATTTTTTACACCATTTTTTTCAGCGTAGACAAAAATAACCAAACTGTTGAAATAGGATTATTTTTTTTTTTTACAATTTTTTAACCTTTATTTTATCAGGGAAAAAAAACTGAAGAAAAAAGCAGAAAATATTACAGTTAAAATGTTTCTGTTATTATTATTATTATCATTTTAATATTGATTAAAAAAATAACCATTAACTAACAACAACCATTTTTATATAAAAATAACTGCTTCAAATACTTTAAAATGTAATATCTGAAAGATAAGTCAACGTTTTTTACTCTAAAAATCTTTTAGTCGTTTGTGAGGAAACATTTTTGTACACCTTTTTTTTTCAGTGCAGTGTAAACCAAAATGACCAAATTGTTAAAATACTATTATTATTTTCATTTATTTGTTTAAATCTTTATTTTACCAGAAAAAAAACTCTTCAAGAGTGTCCTGGGTAAAAAAGTCCTGTATTAAAAGTACCCAGAGGTAAACTGCAAATGAATAGTATCTTAGAAAGCTAGAAATGAACATGTTCTTTCTAAGAAATCTTGCTCAAATCGATTGTGAGTAACACCTGAAAGGCAGAAGACATCAGAATTAACTCTCGCTGCGGTCTTGAAGAAACACTTGCAATATTAAGCCATTTCATCTGCGAGGTTTCGTAATGCGAGCACACAGAAGATGAAGTCTCAGGTTTCATGTTGATTTCATCATGTATCAGAGTGTCACAGCCTAATGTTTCTCAAACAGCGGAGCCCGGGGCCCTTGGAGACCTCAGCTACAGTCTGGAGAGCATCTCCAGAGGCTGTTTACACTCGGCTTTTACACCAGTGTCACTTCTAATGATCTCCACGGTGAGACTCACGGGGAGACGCGTCTTCCTGCATTACACACGTACTCATTTAATGTCGTCAGAGAGTTTCAAACATATCGCTTCTGTCTCTAAACCTACAGAGCTGACTGGCTAGCTGATACCTATATGGATCACTGGATTCTAAGGAAGCATCTAGACTGATTTAGAACGATCTCAACTCTCTCTCAACACAGCTATAAAAACTGCAGATTTTGATACAAGTTTGGAAAAACAACAATGCAATTTTCTAATAAGTACAAACACACAAATATAAGGGTAATGGCTTTTGTGAACATAAAGAAGACGATCGATATTATGTTACGCATTTAATTTTTATTTTAGCAAAACTTAATATTCATAAATGCAAATACACCAACGATAAGTAATTTTTTACCTGCTTTCATCTGTGAAAAAATAAATAAATAAATAAATAAATTATATATATATATATATATATATATATATATATATATATATATATATATATATATATATATATATATATTCAGAGTCTATTACAAATTCCAAACATCGTAAAGCTACAAAGAGCTTAAATGTATTTGAAATAATAATAATAATAATAATAATAATAATTATATATATATGTATATATATATATATATATATATATATATATATATATATATATATATATATATATATATAAATATATAAAAACTCTTTTCTGTCTTTACTTTGTAGTTATTTTTTCTTAATAAAATAAATAAGTATAATAAAACAAACAAATATAAAGATTAAATGAATTAATTGATTAATTAATATGTTTTTAAAAGTGTAACAATAAACAAATAATGTTTTTAGTACTGAATAAATTATGAGCATGATTGTATTCCCATAATGCACTGAGCTAATTAAAGAGATGCAATGAGATTGCTTTAACCTCTTAAGTCGCCTTTTCGTGACAAACGACAAGCGACAAATGACAAGTGACAAACAAGAAGTGACAAACGGCAAACAAAAAGTGACAAACGACATGCGACAAGCGGCAATCGACAAACGGCAAGCGACATACGTCATGAGACATGCGACAAGCTACAGACATAAAGCCTTTCATTTCCAATGGAGATTAGTCTGGGAGCTGCGTGGAGCTCTGATAAACTCCATATGCAGAAAATTCTTAAAGTTTAATTTTTTTAGGAAATGAAAAAAAATCCTACTTTAATACTAATATTAATAATGTTAATGTTAATGATTATTATTATTATTATTATTATTATAAAGTAAGATATTGTTTATTTATTTTTTGAAAAGTCTACTTTTACAATTTGACACATGTAAACCAATGCCGAAATGTTCTAACCAACAGGCGCATGTCATATACAGTAAAGATACAGTACATAATAAATGACCTACAATAATTTAAAAGTGTTAATGTATGCTATGTTTTTGTTTTCATAAGCTTTGGAGACGTATCGTAAATTCTGCTTTTAAATAAAGGATCACCTATAGCTTTTGTCATGAGTAGGGACAAACATAATCAGTGGAAATGTTTTGCTATTTCTGTGGAGAATTTTGTTGAAAATCAGCGGATTTATGCAGAATGATTTTGAGAGTATCATAACTAAAAATATATACATGAAGTAAAAAATAAAACCATTTTAAACTTAAATTTAATGTTAACAATGCAAATCCAATTAGATCCACTTTATTTGGTAAACAAAGCAAGTCTCTTATATAATATCTCTGAAAATATTACTTTATAAACTGTATTGTGAATGAATCATATGAACATTTTCATATTAGTCAATATGTAAAATTAAAAACAGAATAAATATAAATGTACACACATTTTTTTCAAGTAAATAAAGAGAATCAATGATGGGCTAAAAATCTGCGGAATTCTTTGCGTGCAGATTCCATGTGGGCCTAGTCATGAGCCACGGCTGTGTTCAAAACGACATCAATGTTTTTAAAGTGCACAAAACACAATTGGAAACATGAAGATAAAACTGAACTGTGTACTTTAAAGGCAAACTCCACCTAAGAGAGATGACTTTATTGTTTAAATGTCAGAATGTTCTAAACCAGTGGTTCTTAAACTTTTTTCATCAAGTACCACCTCAGGAAAAAAATTGTCTCTCCAAGTACCACCAAAATGAGCAGTATTGAAAAACAGTAGCGTAGTAGGCTCAGTAAAGCAGCTACAACTCTGCAAAGTAAAAAAAAAACGTGGCAGATTACCTCAGAAATATAGGCTATTTGTCATATTGGCATATTCTATACATCTTTTTTGATAAATTTTGAAATGTGTGTAGCATGTACATGACATATTTCATTCCTCCGCGTACCACTAGAAGCAAGCCTGCGTACCACTAGTGGTACACGTACCACAGTTTGAGAACCACTGTTCTAAACGAATAGGGCATAGGATAACTGGGAATAGAACACAGTCAGGAACTATGCTTCTAACTACAGCTCCAGAAGTGTAGTTGCAAGCGTACAAGTTTGCGACGAAATTTGCAAATGTTCATTGGAACGATGGATTCAGGAAACGCCAAATCAACTAACTATGTTTGTAACAACGAAACTTGCAACCTTAGTTGCTTAACGATGGATTTCAGAAATGCACCCCTGGTTGTTACCAGGTTACAGGGAAAAAATAGCAAGCTCAAAACAGATCAAATCAGATAAGAGAAACCGAAATATGGTGTTTACGACATCATGGAGAAGGTAGCATTTAAAGTTCTAAAAGCAGAAACTTAAAATGCACGCAATTGACAAGTAGGCTGCATTTACACTGCAGATCTTAATGGTCAATTCCGATTTTGTGACTGTATCCAATTTTTTGATGACCTGCTTACATCATTTTTTAAAAGTGACTCATATCCAATTTACACAGCATACGGCAAAGACCCAATGACCAGAAAAAAAAAAAAAGAGCGGGCGTTGACTAACAGCTGATAATTAAAGAGCGCTCTTTTCTCTATTCCTATGTGAATCTGTTTACAGCTTTTGACAAGCTGTTTTACTATAGTTTATAACAGAAAGGTTCTCATTTGTCCATCTTCTTTTGATATATAGGCTTTTTTAAACCTTTAGGCATCTTAATGTAGTGTCCATGGCGTGATTTATGCACGTGATGTATACACTAGTTTTATATTCATTTATATTGGTTATGTGGCGGACATTCCACTCTCTCACTCTTGTTAACATTCTTAAATACCTGTGCTATAAGACAATATAAAAGCTGTCTTATTCCTCGTGTATGAGATTTAAGGTTTGGGACTCTGCTGAAGTCTGTTCTGAAACAAAAGCATCAGAATTGACGTAATTCGCTACGGTTTTTAATGACGCGTGACTTACATTGACAGGTGAAAATCCGATCTACCTGCTTACACTGCAGACACAAGAACACATATCCTATCTATTCATAGCGGATAAATTTCCATATATGAACAAGGCCTGAATCTGATTTGTGTAAATCGGAATGCATGTGATTTGTTCCTGCTTACACGTACATGGGCCAGATCTGTGCCACATGGGAGAACAAAAAATAAAAAATCGGAATTGAGTCACTTGAACAGTGACTCAATGTGGAATGTAAATGCGGCTATAGTCACAGGTAAATGAAGCGTTAGGGACAAGGCAGTATTGTCCCGATAGGGCCAGTAATAATCCTGTCTACTGTACCAAGCGTCTCTCACGCTGGCCTTGGGCCATCGGGTAGTCCTTATTGTTGAGCCCTGCTCTCAGACATACAATAAATACAAAAAGTACAATTTTAAAAAGAAATTACAATAAATAAATTACACATACAAGATCATCTAAAAATATAAGTATATACAAAATGCAGTCTTCCTAAGCAGCACACTAAGTTTTAGAACAACTCCACAATAGCTCAATAAAATGACAATAAAACCATGGCTTTCTAACAAATCTGAACTACATACTTCTTACTGTATGTGCTGTCTAATAACCACAGAAGATGAAGTCATTTTGTTTCACTCTGAGTAATTACATCACTCATCTCAATGACTCAGCAGATTACTGTTACTCACAAGTGTACACACAAAAAGCATATATCTGGGCTTCATGTCACACATACTACAATGAGAAATAAGTGAAACCCAATCTTCAGTGAGTAGTACTGTCTAGTGGAACTTCAATTTAGCGATCAAGATAATGCTCGGGCTGTAATATTATTTGCCTGTAAGATTTTGTGGAATTTAAACAGACTGTCAAATGAAACAGATGATTAAATATGAATCCCGACGTCCAGAAAGCTACTTAGTAAAACTCCAAACCTGTGTGGAACAGCACGCAGTCTCTCTGTGCTTTATTAATTTGAGCAGAAGTGAATGTGTGTGGAGAGAGAAGAGACAGAGACACTACAGAAGACACCGCGTGACCTTTAACTAAAGCTGTAGAAAGAGACCTCCGTCAAAAGACTTTATGAGAGACACTCCTCCTGACTGAACACACATACACTGCTCAAAAGCACACTGGCGGATGATGTGTGTGCCTGATGCGTGTTTTAAGCTGCGGCATAATTATATACCACTGCCCATTGTACAGGTTGATGCCGTTTTACATAACGCTTTTATTCAAGCAGAAACAGAAACAGTCTTTTTTTTCAGATTGTACTAAGATCTATTCTATTCTAATGTATTCTATTCGATTTTATTCTATTCAATTCTATTCTAATATTAATGTGATGTTTCTGAAAATGTAGCAATAATAATAATAATAATAATAATAAAATAACAAAAATATAATAATAACAATAATAATAATAATAATAATAATAATAATAAATAAAATAACAAAATATAATAATAATAATAATAATAACAATAAATAAAATAACTAAAATATAATAATAATAATAATACTAATAATAACAAATATAAAAATATTATTATTTTATCATCATTATATTATTATTATTGTTGTTGTTATTGTTGTGGTAGTTTTTCAGATTTTACCATTTCATAAAATAAAAAAATAATAATTTAAAGATTTAAAAATTTTCTAATTTATTTATATTAGATTTACAATAATTTACAAATGCATGTTAAAAGTAAATATATCTATCTAGTAATGAAATATTAACATTTTTATCAATCATATGAATGAGGGGCAAATCACAGCAAACGAGCATTTACATTCCAAACACGTGTGGTGTTTTTTTATGTCGCTAGCAACGACTGAATCAGCTGCTGTCGGCGCCGCTTCAGTGGCGTTGCTTGCTACAGAAGTTGGGACTTTCTCATATTTTCAAGTGCCAACGGAAGTGTCAGCCAATCAGATTCCTGTATGCAAATACAAAAGCTCAGACAGTAGCCGATTGCTGACTAATTTCATTGGCTGGCGCTGCTATGACGATCGTGTCAGCCCCAACTTCAGACACGCCCTCTGTCAAGCGTTAATACTAAAGCCCCATGTGAATCGGGCTTTAGAAGTAACATATTCAACTGCAAGTGCACAGCACACAACGACAAAAACATGAGGCGCAGGAGGCGGTTAAAACGAGAAGCATGCAGGGCGCATAAGCAGCGCTCAAAACATTTACAGCTGTTAGTAAACCATTCAAAAGATCCGCCTCTCAATGCAAAAATCACGTTTGGTGTGATCGGCCACTAAGAATAGAAATACTACAGTGTATGTTGTTCCAGAATTTATCATTTCCAAATATAAATAAATAAAAATAAATAAATGTATGTCTTGCCTTGCCTTGCCTTGCCTTGCCTATATATATATATATATATATATATATATATATATATATATATATATATATATATATATATATATATATATATATAATATATTACATTTATTTAATAAAAAATGAAGCACAAATTGTAAAATTGTAAAATGTTATTACACTAATAATTTATTCTAGTAATTTTAAAGATCAGACTTACATGATCCTTTAGAAATCACTCTAATTTCAATTATTATTATTATTATTACTGATTTTAATATGATTATTATTAATGTAACAGTAATAAAAGCAATAATGACTGGAGTAATCATTTTATTTGAAACTACATACAATAGGAAAGCAGTTATTTACCATTTTATAAATATTAAACTATTTAACCATATTTTTACATTTATTAAATGCTGCCCTGATAAACAGAATAGTTATCTTAAAAAAAAAAAAAAAAAAATCTGACCCTAAACTTTTGACTGATATATATACAGTTGAAGTCAGAATTACTAGGCCACCTGAATCATTACATTTAATTTAATTATTTAATCCAGTGATTTTGAAGATGTTTTTTTTTTGTTTCAATACTCTAGTCTTCAGTCACAAGATCCTTCAAAAATCACTCCAATAATATTTATTATAAATTATTTTTATCATTATTAATACTATTATTATTAATGGTAATGTAATAGTAATAAAAGCAATAATGACAGGACTAATCATTTCATTTGAAGCTACATAAAATAAGAAATCAGTTATACAAAATTTTAATAAATAAGTATTTAACAATTTAACTTTTTTACATTTAATAAATGCCACTTTGATGAACACAATAATTTTCTTTAAAAAAACATGAAAAAAACGACCCCAAACTTTTGGCTGAGATCTAAATAAATATATATGAACATGCATGTTAAATCTACAGTAAAATATCCATCAAGAATAAAATATGTAAATTATAATAAATAATAATAATATCATTCATCAATATTCATGATCATAATATTTCCAGATGTGCCAGATTTAACTACACAATCACAAAGTTTATTCTACAGTCTCTATTATCATTTAACAAGTAATAAACATCGATTATAAACAACGAATACTGCTGCAACAAAGGCCCAATATACATCTGCATGTGACAGCGTTCTTATATAACAGCTTGGAGCTCTGCGACACACACATCAAACCCCATCCCATTATAATGCCGTCAGTCTCTCCGCTATTCGGAGAATCCTCCAACCTAAATATCACAGCCTCCTTTTTGGACTAAATGCTTCCATATTACAAGCAAATTACTAGTGCAGCACGGAAGACGCCGGCGAGGAACAAAGATGGGCAGCCATAATTATATCGCTGCGTGTGCCGCATGTCAATGGGCCGTCTTCCTTCCGGAGGGCGATCCCCTGGGCCCCCCGGGCATCAAAATGATGGCCAAATTATTTTGTGCTCCGGTGCATCGCCACGCAATTATCATATTTACCGCGGCCGCATTATGACAACAATGCTGTTTACACCTGTCTCCGAGAGAAAGGAGAGGTTTGCACTCTCTAATTTAGCAAATGTACAGTATGCATATGAGCTCGCTGGCAGGGAGTTAAATTAGGTCAGGACTGGAATACATCAATAGCAACCCATATGTGCAACATCTCCCCCTCGACTCTCTCTTTCTCTCTCTCTCTCTCTTTCTGTGTTCTCGTCTTTGCTCAGAAGCCGCCGATGTGGCAGCCTGACGACTGCAGAAGTGTGATATGTGCAAATCACATTTGCAGATGAGCTTGAAACTCTTTTAAATATTCAGATATCAGACATCCAAAGCAGCAAGCCGCTACTTAAGACTCCATCCCGGCAAGAGACCGGATCCCCTGCTCATTAAGCGAACGCTCGCTCGGTTTACACTTGAAATGTTTCACGCCGAAATGTACAGCCGAGGAAAAACATCAGCCTTATCGCCGATAACAATGCAAATTGTCAAAAGCCTGCGGAAGATTTCAGCCTGGAAATCCAAAGTCGTTCTTCCTTTTTTTTGGGGGGGGGGGGGGGGGAGTTCTTTCTTCTTATTCTGTCTCTTTTTCATCTTTGCTTTTCCGCCGTTTATTGGCGCATTTGATTTCTTTCTTTTTTTTCCATCAGAAAGCGAGTCACATGGTAAAAGGTACGGCTGCCACGAGACACTGGAGCACGTGTGTGCGTTTCCTGCCAATCGAGCATCAAATGTGGCACAGCGGGGGGGATTGGGGCGCATCCGAACAGGGCCACACACATCAAGACTGGGCTACCAGATCAGTGTAGTCAAGTCGGTATTAAACTGTTTAAACTGATCGCACCGTAAACAGCCAATGAGCTCAACGGGTCTACGGTTCAACTCTTCCAAACCTGCTCTTTCTCCTAATTGGCTAACAGCGTCTCCGAAAGCGTCCTCCCCCTGCGTCAGATTCGTCTCCCGCTTGTTAGCCCCTACGTCAAATTTGTCTCCGTGCCATTTTAATTACAGCCCCAGCAATCTCTCCTGTGGCATTCTGGGAGAACACTGATCTGCAAAAAAGGTGATAAGTGAAGACGACACCCAGCTTTGGTATCAGCCATAAACAGACACTTAATTGAATCATTTGACCTGAGAGGCTGATCGCCCGCAATAGCATGTAGGAAGAAGGGAAGAAATGGTTTTGGGTTTTAGAACGAGGTGCGGTTTTGGTGTGTTGGCCGCTTGCCTGGCCACAGTGGGATTGAAAAGTGCGACATGTCCGCAGACCCTCATATTGGTTTATTCAATAACACGTGCAGGCTCGGTAGAAAAAGGAAA
>NC_141036.1:49855000-49877500 GCF_052040795.2 Danio rerio
AATTAAATAATTAAATAACCCCCCCCCCCCTTTTATTTCCACAGAACAAACCATAGTTATACAATGATTTGTTCAACTACCCTAACATTAACCTAGTTAAGCGTTGTCACATTAAGCTGAATACTAGTACATTGAAAAATATCTAGTAAAATATTATTTACTGTCATCATGGCAAAGATAAAATAAACCAGTTATAAGAAATGAGTTATTAAAACTATTATGCTTCGAAATGTGTTGAAAAAAATCTTCTCTTCATTAAACAGAAATTAGGGAAAAGAATAAACAGGGTTGCTAATAATTGAGGAGGGCTAATAATTCTGACTTCAATTTTATATATATGCCAAATTGTATAGTTTGTAATTTATTTTTGCAATATTTTACTTGAATTTAATTGTACAATTTAAGTTATTGTATAATTAGGGTTTGTTCTAGGGGCTAATAATTTTGACCTTAAAATGTTTTTTTTTTCTTTTTTTAAACTGCTTTTATTCTAGTCAAAATAAAACAAATAAGACTTTTCTCAAGAAGAAAAAAAACATTATCAGACATACTGTGAAAATCTTACTCTGTTAAACATAATTTAGGATACATTTAAAAAATAAAAATCAAAAGCAAATCACATTTCAATAAATGTGTCTCAAATACTTATAAAAATGTATCTTATGAATTGGATCGCAGTGCATGATTACAAAAATCCATTCTATTGTTTTAAAGCTCATTTCTTTAAATTAACTAAATCCATCTAATTGATCAGTACTTTTGGTCATTTGGTCCATTACTAACATTAGATGAAACAATGTATGTTATACAAGGCAAGGCAGGTTTATTTGTATAGCACATTTTATACACAGTGGCAATTCAAAGTGCTTTACATAAACAGCAATAAAAGAGACAAGTATGAATAAAATATCTGATGATACAACAGTTATTTTCAGATTTCTGATATATCTATCAATACCAAAACACTCAAAACAGCAAGAATTTTGTCTAAACTCTAAACTCACTTAAAACCTCCTTGGAAGTAGGCATGGGACAATAACCGATTTCAAGTTATACCACGATTTGTAAAAGTCAAGATTTTGAAATCACCTGAATTTTCTGCTATACTGTTGGTATATGTAAGATCCTTATTTACAGTTTTTTTTTTTTTTATGACAACAGTATCTCCAATTGTGAAGAAATCTGTTTTTTTGAAACTGATAAAGACAGCAGAAGTCATTGATTCATTTGAATTATTTAACATGTTAACTGTTCCAAACTATTTTAATTGTTTCTCAAAATAAAATATCTTGTGTTCAAATTGGAAAACACATTTAAAAATAATATATTTTAGAGCAGTAATGACAATACCGTCAAACCGTGATATTTTTATCCAAGGTAATCATACTGTCAGAATCTTATACCAGCCCATGCCTACTTGCAAGTGTTAACAATTCCAGGCTGGGAATAAATATTGTATGAATATTAAACATTATTTTTGTCATTTGAACAACAACTGCGATTTAATACAGTATATACAGCCATGTACCAAACATATTTATTCTAAATGTGTAATAACTATCTTTCTGAAGGATTAGCTCACAAGTGGCCTGTCAAAGGGAATTTTTTCCCTGAGTGATTATTCAGGGTTGTAGATATTCAGATTAAATGTGCTTTTGTTACTGATACACATTCATTATTCAAGGCAGGCAACCTTTAGAGCCTTCTGAAAATCTTCTACAGAAATGAAAGAGAGTAAAAGAAAGACCTCAGAAATCACTGACACTGTTGATTCACTGTTGAGTTATTTTTGTAACAAAAATATGATGCTTAAGCATGTTACCTCATTAATGTGCATCTATGTTTTCTTACCTCTAAAAAAATATTTAAAAATGTCTAATAATACTTGATACATAAGCATATTATGAATTTACCAAAAAGTTATCATTCAAACCATGATGGATCGTAGCTTTTTATGACAGACTATTCATAACAGAAATTGATACTGTAGATTCCACGGCAATTCGAAACTTTTTGATTTTATGGCTAATTCATATGAATTCGTACAATCTAATTCGTACAATTTAGTATGATTTGCTCAACACCCAATAGCCCCTTTCACACAGTGATACCGGTAAATATCCAGAAAATTTCCGGAATGACTTTACCGGTATATTCAAAAAAAGCGCTGTTCACAGAGGCGAGGACGTTACGGAATTTTTCCGGAAAAGAGCGTTCACACATCCATCCCAAAATGCCGGAAAATTCTGACATCATTAACCAGAAATGACCTCTAAACGGCTGCACTTGTGTTTGCAAACATTTGACTGCATTACAAACTCTTTAGATGGATCAGTATTGAGTACAACGCCAATGAAAACATAGAGAAACACTTTCGCATGTCGAGATGTTCATGATATGTGTGTGTGCTGGCGCTATGGGCGCTCACGGGCACACGCAAAGCTTGAAGGTAAACAAACAACGGATTATCATAAACATTTTATCGATAATTATTTACACAGTTAGCATTAAGAAGGAACATAGAAACATTATCTGACTAACATCTAGCAGCTAAAGGTGTCTGGAAAAATATTCAAAAGGCTTTTGTTCTCATAAACCGCACGGACGTGAATGCGTCTGACTGTTTTGATTGGCTAAAGCAGATGTCTCACGTCAGCACGTTCTAGACGTGGACGCGCTCTTTCCGGCAATCTTCCTTCTGCATTCACACAGCGCAGCATTCCGGCAAATTACTGGTAATGTTACAACTTCTCTTTCCGGAAAATAGCCAGAACGAATTTACCGGTATTTTCAAAAAGGACCTGTTCACACATACAACCTTTCCGGAAAATTGCCGGTAATTTTCCGGAAAGGTCTGTATGTGTGAAAGGGGCTAATGACGGTTGAGGTTAGGGGTGGGGTTGGGTTGGGTGCCACGCCTCCTTTTTAAAATTGTACATTTTTGTACAACTGAACTCGTTTGAATTTGTACGAACTAGCCACTAAACTGACAAAAAGTAAAATACTTACGTTTCCTTGTGAGATCAGGCTGTTAATTTCGAGTTATTTCATAATTAAAATACGATGCTTCTGCACATTACCTCAGTAATGTTCTATGATCTCTAGGCTCTAAAAAATCTTTAAAACATTTAAAAATACTTAAAAATAGGCATATTATAAATTAAACAAAAAAAGTTATCATTACAAAAATATCATTGATTGTAGCTTTTTAAGAATGATAATTCATAATGGAAATAAATTAGTGCATTTAATGAATCTGTATTGACGATATTTATCAAAAAAAAATACAAAAATGCAAGAAAAATCTAATATTATTTATGTCAATGGAAAATATTTCTCTCTTTGATTATATAGAGTTGAAGATATTTAGATTAACTCTGCATTTGTTGGTGATAAACATTCATTATTTACGGCAGGCACCCTTCAGGGCCTTCAGAAAATCCTCCACAGTGCAAAATGAAAGAGAGTGGGGGGAAAAACAGCTCAGAAATCACTGACACTGTTGACACTGTTAAACAAAAGGTTATCACTGAAAAAGCTTTTTAATTGTAGCTTTTTAAAACAGAGAATTCATAATAGAAATAAAATAGTACATTTATTGAATCTTTAATGACAATATTTATCAAAAAATAAATAAAATAGTGCAAGAAAAATCTAATATAGATATTCAGAGTTGTGGATATTCAGATTAACTCTGCATTTGTTGGTGGTAAAGATTAATAATTTAAGACAGGCAACCTTCAGAGGCTTCAGAAAATCCTCTAAAGTAGAAATGAAAGAGAGAGGGGAAAAAACGCCTCAGAAATCAATGACACTGTTGATTCCAAGTTATTTTACAATGAAAATACACTGTTTCTGCATATTACCTTATTAATGTGCATCTATGTTCTCTTAGCTCTTTAAAAAGTCCTGAAAATATCTAAAAATACTTATAAATAAGCATAATATGTATTAAACAAAAAGTTATCACAAAAGATCATTATGTGTAGCTTTTTAAAGACAGATAATTCATAATGGAAATAAATTAGTGCCTTTAATGAAGAAAATATTGCAAGAAAAATCTATTATTAATAATGTCAATGGAAAATATTTCTCTGCTTGATCATCCAGAGTTGTGGAGATTCAGAATAACTCTGCATTTGTTGGTGATAAACATTCATAATTCAATGCAGTCAACCTTCAGAGGCGTCAGAAAATCCTCCACCGAAGAAATTAAAGTGGGGAAAAAACACCTTAGAAATCACTGACACTGTTGACTTCAGAAGAAAGAAAGTTTTTCTTTTTTTTTTCTTTAAGGCAGGATTTTTGTGAAGCAGCCTAATTATTTATCCAGTAGGTGCTTTATGGCTCTCATTAGTTCTTCGCTCTCTTTCTAGCGTACATTGAAAGGCTGAAGTCAACGCTCATCTGGTGCTGATAAAACACACCGGGTCTACAAGCCTAAGAGAACGGCAGTGCTCCGAAACACAGGATAACGGCATAAGAAAAAAAGCTCCAAATCCACAAAGATGCGTGCTGCACACAAGCCAATACTGCGAATTTCAGGTTGCATCGCTTAATGCCAGCCAGGTCTTACGGATCAAATAGTGGCATAAAAGAGGAAAACAGAGATACAGTAAGAGGATATGAGCAGGTGCGAGCAGGGTTATTCCACGACTACAGAAGGCCTCGCTGAACAGATTTTGATGTAAATTGGAGGAAAACACACATTCTGACCTCCTCCCGGGTGAAGTTTTGGGGTGAGATGTCACCTCAGTGTGGGCTTTCAGGAGGACATCTGCCATCAACAACTTCTCCAATCTGGATCTCAATCTCAAGCCAACTCTAAGAACTGGTCAACTCCATCAAACTCAGCCATAGAGGCTCCATTTGCTAAACTTTCCATTATTTAAAAGCACGGTAGAAAACAGGTATTGGTTATATTTAACTATTATATGTTATCAGACAAGACTACAGTGTGCTTAAAGAAACACTCCGCTTGTTTTGAATATAGGCTCATTTTACAACTCCAACTTAAACTGTTTAGTTTGACCATTTTAATATCTATTCAGCCAATCTCTAAGTCTGACAAAAGCATTTTTAGCTTAGCTTAGCATAGGTTATTGAAACAGATTAGAACATTAGCGTATAGATTTTCAATAATTTTCCTATTTAAAGCTTGACTTTTCTAAAGTTACATCATTACTGTTTTCATTACTGGGCTAATATGGTTATAGGAACTATACACTCATTCATTCATTCATTCATTTTCTTGTCGGCTTAGTCCCTTTATTAATCCGGGGTCGCCAAAGCGGAATGAACCGCCAACTTATCCTGCAAGTTTTTACGCAGTGGATGCACTTCCAGCCGCAACCTATCTCTGGGAAACATCCACACACACACACTCATACACTATATACAATTTAGCCTACCCAATTCACTTTGGACTGTGGGGGAAACCGGAGCATCCGGAGGAAACCTACGTGAATGCAGGGAGAACATGCAAACTCCACACAGAAACGCCAACTGAGCCGAGGTTCGAACCAGCGACCTTCTTGCTGTGAGGGGACAGCACTACCTATGCTCCACTGCATCGCCATTCTCTCTCATTCTGGCATAACAATCAAGAAACGTAACTCTTAGTACACATTATACACTGAAAACCCTAATAAGTTGACTGAACGAAATTAAGTGAGTCTCACAAAACTTGCATATTTAAGTTAATTTAACTTGCTGGTTTGGTAGAATATACTTAAATTGTTCAGTTCAGGGTGTCTGTCTGTGTGTGTAATTATTTACTATGAAAAAATGTTTAAAAGAAAAATAAGTAGCCATTTTTTTACCATTTTGGTGAATAATTATACATAAAGCCTTGTTTTCTAATTAAAAAACGACCATTAAAAACTACCTATTTTTAGGTGACAGGACCTAAATGCTAAATTTTAAGGGATGTTCAGTCAACTTTACTTGATTGTTTAAAGACAGACAACATTAGGGTTTACAGTGTATAGTATATGTAGATTTAAAATTTACAGAAGGTACATTTAACGTCAGTAACAAATATTTTAGCGATTATCCCACAATTTTGTCCATTCATTGCACACCTGTGCAGCCACGCTTGACAGCCAAATGGACATGTGTGCATGATTCCTCAGTCCTCAAGTCTTCGCAATGTTGCCGTAGATGACAGAACATGCTTGAGATACAGTTTATCAAATCAATCTAAATCATTGGTCACTTCTATACAATAAGGGCTCATTCACACCGAATGAGTCTAAATGTTTCTGAACATGCGAGATGCAAACAGTTCTGAATGGTCTGAAAAAAGCATGAGGGTATCCGGACACTGCAACAGAGCACCACTTGCAATGGTTGCACCGCCTCAGAGTTCTTCTGATTTGTCCACTGCTGTGGAACTGACAATGATAAGCTGTGCATTAAACTTGAAGTTCTTTAAACTTGACAAGGCGTCTAAAAAAACGTGTTGCTCGCATGCAAACATGAAAAGCAAGTGTAATGGTCACAAACGTCCATCTAGTGTGTGCATACATTGAAAAACCATTGGAATAATTAGTATGTTGGAAAGGAGAAACACTTTTTGTGTTAACAGCTCCTATAGTGCATGAATCGATTTTCCCCAATGCAAATATGTTAGGAATGATGCCAACTTTTATCTTATACACCCTTTTAAACCGAAGCATTGCATTATACACTTTTTTTTTTTATTGTCACAGAATACAGTAAAATACAGTATATACAGTTGAAGTCAGAATTATTACCCCCTCTTTTAATTATTCATTCATTCATTCATTCATTCATTCATTTTCTTGTCTGCTTAGTCCCTTTATTAATTCGGGGTCACCACAGCGGAATGAACCGCCAACTTATCCTGCAAGTTTTTACGCAGCAGATGCCCTTCCAGCCACAACCCATCTCTGGGAAACATCCACACACACATTCACACACACACTCATACACTACGGACAAATTTAGCCAACCCAATTCACCTGTACCGCATGTCTTTGGACTGTGGGGGAAACCGGAGCACCCGGAGGAAACCCACGCGAAGGCAGAGAGAACATGCAAACTCCTCACAGAAACGCCAATTGAGCCGAGGTTCGTACCAGCGACCTTCTTGCTGTGAGGCGACAGCACTACCTACTGCGCCACTCCCTCGCCCTCCCTCTTTTTATTATTCAGAATTTTTTCTTCTCCCCAATTTCTGTTTAACAAAGAGAACATTTTTACAACATATTTTTTAAACATAATAATTTTATAACTCATTTCTGGGGCCTGATGGAACCTGCAGACATTTTTTGCTATTTCTGCACAGAACTTCAGAAATCTGCAAATTTATGCAGAATGATTTTGAGAGAATTATAACAAAAACCTTAATATATAAAAATAAAAAGTAATACCTTTTTAACTTTTTTTAATGTTTACAATGCAAATCCAACTAGATAAGTCCACCATATATCTACTAAAAGAGAGATAATATGACTTTATAACACTGTATTATAAATATATCATATGAATATTTTCAGTGATGGGCTAAAAATTCTGCACGCGCAGATTCCGTGTGGGCCTTCTCATTTCTAATAACTGATTTATTTTTTTCTTTGCCATGATGACAGTAAATAATATTTGACAATATTTTTCAAGACACTTCTATACAGCTTAAAGTGACATTTAAAGGCTTAACTAGGTTAATTAGGTTAACTAGGCAGGTTAGGGTAATTAGACAACTTATTGTATAACGATGGTTTGTTCTGTAGATTATTGAAAAAATATATAGCTTAAAGGGGCCTTGCTCCGTTAAACATAATTTGAGAAATATTTTAAAATAATAATATTAATAATAATAATTTCTTACATTTATATAGCGCTTTTCTGGGCACTCAAAGCGCTTTACACACAATGGGGGGATCTCCTCATCCACCACCAGTGTGCAGCATCCACCTGGATTTTGCGCCAGACCGCACACCACACACCAGCTGATTGGTGGATATTAAAAATATTTAAAAAGAGAAAAAGAAATTTAAAGGAGGGCTAATAATTCTGACTTCAACTGTACATGTGTGTGTGTTTGCGTGTGTCTGTTCAAGTGCAGACCAATCTATTTTTTAAAAAAAATGTGCCTTACAGTATTTACTACTGCCAAACACTGTAAAACATATCACAAAGTCATGAAAACATTTTTTTATGTTACTTCAACTAATATTAACAGGTTTAGCAGGTTTCAACTACATTTTCTTAGTTCTACATACAAGTTTCACTTAATATTTTATTCAGCTAGATTGATGAAGGTTGAGTTGACTATAAAATTTCCTTTGATTCAACAAAACAATTTAGGCAGCAAGAATTTTTTAAGTGTAGTAATTAATAAATAATCTCACTGTCAAAACAAGATGCAGACTTCAATGCACTTTTAATACATTTCTACAATAAAATATATATTTTATGCTCAATAAATGTTTTAATAATATGGTAATAGATATACTTTATTTAATAAATGATTAATACATAAATGTAAGCTATATATAATAATTAATTCTGTGCCACAGATGCCACAAAACCACTGCCACAAAAGCTTATGAACATTAGAAGATGCGACTACACGCCTTATATAAACAAAATAATTGGTCAATAGTGGAATCTTATTGTCAGATACTTTTATACAAGTTTATTTATTTTAAAACAAACACTTGCGCCGTCGTTGTGTGTACCCTGATAGAAACTTATGTTTAGAATTCTAAAATGCATGACGCTACGCGGCGTGTCGCAGAGCGGCGCTTCTGGTGTGTGACCCCCTTAACAGTTTGTGGTATCAAATTCCACTGATGCAATGCTATAAAACAGAAATTACCAAACTAGTTGTCCCATGGTAACCTTTGATTTGGCCCTTCATCCCATTGTTTGTTTAACTGTTGAGCTACAATAAAGCAGACTGAAATTAAATGTTTCAATCAGATGTTGTGAATCAATTAGATTACACAAATAAATAAATAAATCAATGGATAGGGGGCATTATAGAAGACATCGGCAAAATAATCAAAACAAGATGTATTTTTTAGTGTTATAAAAAAAAATTTTGTAATAAAAATAATTATGTTATTCATTATAAAATGTATAATTCTTAATACAATCAAAGTATTTTTTAAATATTTTTATATAATTTATTGTAACTCAATTGCAATAAAATTATATGATGAATTATAATAATAAATTAGGAAATTACCATACAACATTACAGTTTGGTTACAGTTTGGTCTATTTACCTCCAGCCCACTACCCTAAAGCACAATCTTACCCATTAGCCCTTTCCCCTACCCTTCGTTTTGCGTGTTCATATAAAGGGGTAGAGGTGTCCCAATTCTCTTTAGCTTGAAGACGTAGAGCTAAGGGGAGGGGTTAGATACCCCTTGAAACTGAAATTTTTCAGGATCACACTCGAAACCAAGGGGTTCTTGGCAACGGCAAATGTCAACAGTTCTACAGCGGGAACATTATTTTGTCATTATTACGAACTAACAAGCACATGTTTTAATATAGTCATAACCACGTTCGTATTTTACGATAATGTTTTAAAAACAAATTCGCTAACTATAATCCCTAATAATAACTCCTGTACAGCGGTCCCACAACATTCTGTCACTCGATGACACTCGAATACAATAGAATTGTCTAGTGGCTGTAAATGACCTTTTTACAGTGTCTGCTATAATGTTAATGCTGTTTTTGTGTTTACAAAGATGAACATGGCCACGGAGTAAATTCACAGTACAGTTATGATCTTACTGCCACATTATATCGTTGTGATAACATAATATTGTTGCCTTCAGTGACTCTCTTCCTGAAAGTAAATACAAAAAAAGTTATATTATATGAAGCAAGAGATCGCGATGACATATGATGACGTGTGCACATGTTGTAGTGGTGTCCCATTTCTTAGGGGTAAATTTTGAAGCCCTTCCCCTTCACACTCTGTTTCAAGGGCCAAGGAGAAAGGGAAGGGGTACAAAAATAAAATTAAGATTGAGTCTAAATCAAGTTTGCTTTTTTGGCCCTTGATAAGAAAAAGTTTGGGCACCCCTGCTTAAAAGAAACCAAAATAAATGTGGAATAGTGTAATCAGCTCTAGCTGCACGCCTAGCTACAGTACTGTTTCCTGCAGATTTATAACAAATGTTAAACTATCACAACTGACTGATACCACTGTCAATCAATTTCACATATTACATACCATACCACGGTAGTTTCATGTTCTCTACTTCACACGTAATCAGAAGAAATCGTTGCTTTATTTGATAAAAAATAAACCACATAACCAGGACAATACACAGCCCACAGGTGATTATCTCCAAATAAAACCAGTTTCTTCCATATCATATGTGTTTACTGCAATAGATCAGAAGTCAAGAGTATGGAATGACACACAAGCACAAACCGATACAAACTCACTCTACACTTTAAAAGGTCTCCAGCCTTGTACACTATTATTGATAAAAAAAAAAAGCTGGTCAATATACATCATCTGGCTGAAAGGATTATATTCTTATCTAAAATGATATTCAATAAAGTATGACCACAGAAACACGACTGGAGTGCCTCCTGGTCTGGAAAAAAAAGCAAACGTTTTATTGGAATTAAGATCAGTGTCGAGATTAAGAGGAGAAACAGCAGTATGATTCCTGGTGAAGCCGATATTGCACTTTTGTGTTATTATTTTTTCCCCCCATTCGTTTCTAACACATTAAGCACCAGAAACAGCACCTGTGCTCCTGAAAAAACCTGTAAAAGCTTTTAGTAGCAGACCTGAGACGTGTAGACTTTGCCCTGCGAAAACTATCTGGACACTTAAGACACGCTTAAAAATGCATGATCATCGCATTTGATAACAAAGCGCCAAACCAAATGGCATCTGCATAAAATGAACTCTGATCGAACTTTACTTTTCTGAGGCGTTTTTGCAATGGCTTTTAACCAGTCGAGCCCTGCATCTGAATATGTGGATCTGCTATACAAAGTATGCAAAAAGCAGCAAGTCAGATGTCTGAGGATAGTCAGTATTCGTGAGATAGTGGGTGAATAATGTCCAAATGACCTGCCCTGCTTCAGATTTGGAATTTTGCAGTCACACTTGAATATTCCATAATGGCATAGATTTAAAAAGTGTAACAAACATAAAACATAAAAAAATGTATGTCAAAATAAAGGAGGAATAAAAGTGCATTTTGTCTTTATTAAAAATAAGAATTTAAGCTTAATGTAATGCCATAAAAATAAAAGCACATTTTGCCTTCATGTGTCAGCATTTGTCTTTTGAAATATGGGCTATAATCATTTCATTTCATTACATTTAATTTAAGTCTGACATAATAGTGTAACGTAACGTAACGTAACATAACATAACATAACGCAATTTTCATCTTTGGAAAAATGTTATATGCTGGATAAGTTGGCGTTTTATACCACTGTGGTGATCCCACATTAATAAAGGGACTAAGCCAAAAGGAAAAAGAATGAATAAAATAAAATAAAATAAAATATTACATTTTGTCTTCATTTGAAATATGGATTTAAAAAATGTATTTCAATACATTTGATTTTTCATCAAATGTTAACATGACAACATAACATAACATATGATACAAATCAAATTTAATAAAATAAAGGTACATTTTGTCTTCATTTGATGACATGACATAGCAATATAATATAATATAATATCATATAATATAATATAATATAATATAATATAATATAATATAATATAATATAATATAATATAATATAATGAAATAGTATATAATGGTATATAAGGTATATAATATAATATAATATAATATAATATAATATAATATAATATAATATAATATAATATAATATAATATAATATTTTTTTCTCTGTAATATAGAAATATAGAATAAATATATAATAAAATATAAAATAATATAGAATAGTATTTAGAATAAAAACATGAAAAAATGAGGACAATTTTTGATCAATAAAAAATATAAAACTATAAAGCTATATTAATTGAATAAAATAAAATCAAAATACATTTAGTTTTTTTGATGTACTTTGTACTTCAATTTTTATTTTTTTTTCTATTAAGTTTTTTTTCTCCTTCTCTCAATGTTGAATTAATGATGATTGTTGAGTAACCTAACCCTAAATACAGCAAATATATTTTAATAAGCACAAATGGTTAAAAAGTTGAAAAGTTTTAAAGTGGAATCATTTGTGTAAAATCATTTCAAGCTGTCCTGCAAAAGAAGGCCTTCTACTTCTGTTACATGATGTGCTTCTCATAATCGAGGCGTGACTCACTATCTGTCTGCTGTGATTTTATTAAACGCACACTCATTTGTGCTGCCTAATTAAGCCATTCTCCTCCCCTTTGTTACGCCCACCAATTACAAAGAGCTCATTTGCATACCTGGGGGACACTAGAAGGAGGAAACTCAAATTAAGCTCTCGAACTCATTCAAAGCTCAATGTCCCGTTGGTCAACTCTTAAAATAAAACAGATGTTTGTTGTTAAGCCCTGTGGTATTGACCTAATTCTGCTCCTCTCCTAATTGAACTGTCCTTAAATACCAGCAGAATCAGACGACACATGCTTTTAGCTGAAAGTGACAAACTTGGGCTGTGATTAGCGTGGGAAAAAAGTGTACTACCTGCTATTACTGTTATTCTGTATAATGTACTAATGTACAAGTCCTAAATACTGTACAAATATTCAACAGTTCTCAATTTATCATCAATGTATTCACTCATTCATCAATCAATTTATCCACACATTCATTTTTTCATCCATCCATCCATTTATTCATTCATTCATCCATCAGTTTATGCAATCATTTAATAATTTCACATATACATTATTCATTTTTACATTTTTCATCAATTCATCCACACATTCATTTATTCAGTCATTCATCCATCAATTTATTTATTCATTCATGCATCCATTCAACCATCCATCCATCAATTTATCATTCATCCATCCATTCAATTAATTCATTCACATCCATTATTCATTTGTCCATTTATTCATCCATTCATTAATTTGTTCGTTCATTCATTCATTCATTCATTCATAATTCATCCACAAATTAATTCAATCATCCATCAATTTATCTGTTTATCCATCAATTTATTAATTCAACCATCTATCATTCATCTATTTATTCATTAATTTATTCATTCATTCATCAATTTATCCATTCATTTACTTAATTCATTCACATATCCATTATTCATTTGTCCATTTATTCATCAATTCCTCCATTTGTTTGTTCATTCATTTATTCATTCATATTCTATCCATGAATGAATTCATTCATCCATCAATTTATACATTCATCCATCAATTTATTCATTCAACCATCTATCCATTTATCTATTTATCCATTCATCCATTTATTCAATTAATAATTAATTAATTAATTCATTCATTCATTCACATATTCTTTTACTAATTCATCCATTTATTCATTCAACCACCAATTTATCCATTCATCCATCCATTTATTTATTCATCCATCCATTCAACCATCCATTCATTCATTCATTCATCCATCCATCCATCCATCCATCAATTTATCCTTTCATTTAATTAATCATTCACATATCCATAATTTATTTGTCCATTTATTCATCAATTCATTCATTAGTTTGTTAATTCATTCATTCATCTATCCATACAATGATCTATTCATTCATTATTTTTTTTTTATTTATGCATCAATTTATCAATTCATCCATTTATACATCCATTTATCCATTCATTAAATGTATTCAATTTATCAATTTATCCATCTACTTATTTATTCATTCATACATCTATTCATTTATAGACTTATTAGTTTATTCAATTTATCCATTCATCCAACCAACCATTCCTTCATTCACATATCCTTTTACTTATTCATCCATTTATTTGTAGATTCATTCATTTCAACACATTCAATTCACATATCAATACATTCATTTATTCATCAATTTATTTATTTATTCATTCATCAATTCATCAGTCCATCCATTCATCTGTTCATTCATTCATTTATTCATTCTTTAGCTCATTCATTCATTCATTCATCTATTCTTACATTCATTCTTTATTTTCATTCCATGGCAGCAAGAAGCTTTAAGAGAACTGTGAAAACAACCCAATAAAGCACTTTAAGTAAAAAAGGGCTAAGCATTACATAACTTGTTTCATATGTGACTCAAAAACTGTTTCATAAACCAGCTCTAGATTTAACTAGATTTAAAACAGACACATTTTGACAGATGATAGATGTGACAAACATGTTTTGCTTCCACTTACAAGAAGGACAAATCTGCCATTAAAATGTCCAGCAATTAACTGAGAATCAAAAATCCACACAAAATATCGACCCAACTGCCACACACACACACATGCAAACAGACAGGCTGTCAGCGCACTTGGATTCAAAGTCTTTAAGGAGAAAAGGCTACATAACACACACACACACACACACACACACACACAAACTTTGGGTGTGTTCAAATTGGATGATGTATGCAGGACCGAGTCCATGCTGGAGGGGCGTCAAAAAGCAATCAACGTTCCATCTCTGATGAGTCCGGCGACAGCGTGATTCACATCGAGAATGGAAAGCTGATGTGCTGGCCGAGATGAAGGCCAATGTTCCCCCCGTCGACCCCCTCCTCCCAAAAAGCCCCCTCCGAAATGCCACACAATCACCAGAGATTAGACATGCATCTCAACTCCAAAGCCACAGAACGAAAGAGAGGGGGAAAAAAAACACAGAGGACATAATTTGTGTCCTGATTATGATAGACTCTTTTCTTCCACTTCTCGACACAGCTGCGGAGAGAGCTGACGCTGAGGAGTGTTACCATTGACTTACAAATGTCAAAATATGGAAAAAATGCACCCAGCTTAACCACAGAAGAAGTCTTGACTGCCAAAGCGCCGTGAAATAGATGCGAGAGTCTGAAAAGACGCCACACTGGTTTAAGCTGCACGTCTCAAAGCACAGATCTAGATTTCGAGGAGATCATGAAACATAGAACCGTTACAAACGAAATGATGCACAGATCAGCATGTGCATATGAAGAAACTACATGTCGCACTCTGTAAATAGTTTAAATGGTTTCTTTCTGATTTTATAAAACCAGTATATGTGTAAAATGACAAACATTGTAAAAGCTCACCTGTAAAGCAGGTCTGCTGTTTTTTGCTGAAGTAGATTGTACAATATATTTGTTATTCATAACTTAATGTATGTTTAAAATATAAATGCTTATTTAAAGTGATACAGAGTACATAATCTTTTTTCATATATTAAATGCTGAATCTGAAGTCATTTTGCATTTGTCAACTCTAATGTGAACGTGGAATTTAAGTACAAAATTTTCCTTTTTTTGAGGCTAAAGGGAAGTGAATGCATGTGGAATCTAAAGTAATTTTTCTTTTTTTTTTAAGTCTAACGTTAGTGGAATCTAAAGTCATTGTGAATTCTTTGAGTGTAATGTGAACACGTGGATTCTGAAGTCATTGTGAATTCTTCAAGTGTAATGTGAAGCCCGGAATCTGAAGTCATTTTTCATTCTTCAAGTTTAATGTGAACACATGTGGAATCTGAAGTCATTTCACATTCATCAAGTCTAATGTGAATGCATGTGGAATCTAAAGTCATTTCAAATTCATCAAGTCTAATGTGAATGCATGTGGAATCTGAAGTCATTTTGCATTCTTCAAGTTTAATGTGAATGCATGTGGAATCTGAAGTCATTTCACATTTATCAAGTCTAATGTGAATGCATGTGGAATCTAAAGTCATTTCAAATTCATCAAGTTTAATGTGAATGCATGTGGAATCTGAAGTCATTTTGCATTCTTCAAGTGTAAATTGAATGCTTGTGGAATCTGAAGTAATTTCACATTCATCAAGTCTAATGTGGATGCATGTGGAATCTGAAGTCATTTCAAATTCATCAAGTCTAATGTGAATGCTTGTGGAATCTGAAGTCAATTTGCATTCTTCAAGTCTAATGTGAACACCTGGAATCTAAAGTCATTTTGCATTCTTCAAGTTTAATGTGAACACATGTTGAATCTGAAGTCAATTTGCATTCTTCAAGTCTAATGTAAACACCTGGAATCTAAAGTCATTTTGCATTCTTCAAGTTTAATGTGAACACATGTGGAATCTGAAGTAATTTCACATTCTTCAAGTCTAATGTGAACACCTGGAATCTGAAGTCAATTTGCATTCTTCAAGTCTAATATGAACACGTGGAATCTAAAGTCATTTTGCATTCGTCAAGTTTAATGTGAACACGTGGAATGTGAAGTCACTTTGTATGCTACAATTCTAATGTGAACGCATATGGAATCCGAAGTCACTTTACATGCTACAAGGCTAATGTGAACGCATTTGAAATCTGAAGTAATTTTGCATGCTACAATAATAATGAGAAGGCATGTGGAATCTGAAATCATTTTGAATTTTTCAAGTGCAATGTGAAGGCATGTGGAATCTGAAGTCATTTCGCATTCATCAAGTCTAATGTGAATAAGTAGAATCAGAAGTCATTTTTAAAATTGTCAAGACTAATGTAAATTCATAAGGAATCTGAAGTCATTTCGCATTCATCAAGTCTAATATGAACACGTGGAATCTGAAGTCGTTTCGCATCCATTAAGTCTAATGTGAACACGTGGAATCGGAAGTCATTTTTAAAATTGTCAAGATTAATGTAAATTCATAAGTAATCTTAAGTGATTTCACATTCATCAAGTCTAATATGAACATGAGGAATCTGAAATCATTTCGCTTTCATCAAGTCTAATGTGAACACATGGAATCTGAAGTCATTTAACATTCTTCAATTCTAATGTGGACACGTAGAATCAGAAGTCGTTTTGGATTCTTCAAATTTAATGTAAACTAATGTGGAATCAGAAGTCATTTCGCATTCTTTCACATTTACAAGTCTAATGTGAACACGTAAAAGCTGATGCCTTTAAGCCCAACATCAGTCTTTTTTGCAAGCTGAAATCTAGTGTGAACGCACATGGAGTTATTTCATTTATTAACACTGGTAAATGCCTTCATCCTTTTAGAAGACTTTTATTTACTGTACATCTTTGCTTCAAATCTAGCTTTAGCTGGTTGTTTTGCTTCATAGCTTGTCATGCTTTATAGAATTAGAGAAAAGTGGTGGCAACTAATGTAAATTGAGGAAAGCAGCATCGTGTAGGCCTCAAAGTATTTCCCAGCAAAGATAAAATCCACACTACTAACACGAAAGCACTATTATCATCACTCTTGATAGAAAAACCTTGATTCTTCTGATATTCAAACTAGGCACTACACAGTATATACTGTGTAGCAAGCACTTCCCATTCCAAACATAACCTCAATCACCTTTTTTTTCTTCTCTCTCTCTCTCTCTCACTCCATCCATTGTCACTCAACTATCTCTCTCTCCAAGGCTTTGGCTGTGCAGATTGGACTCAGAACTCAACTTAGACACAGAGTTGGAGGATTTTACAGATGGTCGGGAAGAGGCTTTAGCATTTGAGGAGAGGAGAGCAGAGCCCGATTTCACACCGGTGTGTGTGCGTGTGCGTGTTTGTGTATGTGTGTGTGCGTGAAAGCAGGCCACCTCTAATCCACTGACTGCAGAGAAGGCCTGCAGCGATCCTGCTGCCCAGCACTGCCCACAATCCTGGCTGCTTCTACAAAGCCATACATGGTGCATTAGAGGCCCGGGCTGAAGGACTCTCTGCTGATATGCCGATAGGTGCTGAACAAAGAGTCCAGAGGGAAGCGTACGGACCCACACACATACAAGCCTGAACAGTGGAGACATGTGCAATCACACGCTGTCACTGCGCGGCCGCTGACCCGTTCACACTTCAGATCCGGATCAACACGCTTCTACGATAAAAGCCTGGTTACGCTACACAGCCATTCAGATGCATGCGAAATGCGGATGCAGAAGCATATGGATTTTTTTCTTCTTCTTCTCTCAGAAAGCCGCTTTTGACGTCACATATGGGGATAGTTTGATACTAGTGACTGTGTGCCTTTCTATATTTGCTGAAGGTTATATATATATATATTTATATCCATAATATATTTAGGACCTCTGTAATAACTCTATCTTAATGCTTTAGCCTTTACAGATTATACTTAAGTTATACATGTTAATAAGCACAATTTAACTTGATAAAAGATTGAAAGAAGTGCTGCTTTTGTTTTGTTTACATAAATGTAATTTGCACGCATATTTCAGGTTATTGGCTAAAAAGGTTCATCAATGCATATTGTGTTATCAACAATATATTGCAATTTGTCCACCGTCCATTTTACGTGAGAGTGGGACAGGTAAGGATGTCGGGCGACATACATTGTGCACATGTATGCTTTGAATATCACTTTTGTTAGACACACTAAGTTATGGGCGAGCTCCACCTGCTGTACTTTTGTTTGTTTTTTTTGTTATAATAGTGTAGGTAAGGTTGTGCATCAGAGACGCAAAGATTTTATTTTCAATATTGACATATTTTTCTTTTTGGATGGAAATTGGGCCAATAGAATAAGTTGTTTTGGTTTATTTATTTTTATTGTTTGGACGCCGCCTAAATCTCATTTCTCCAACTCTCCCATCTACCTGTTTGAACATTTTGTGTCCCTGTGTGATTTTCTATATATTTTTGTAATGGAAGGTGGGAGGAAACCTGGGGAAACCCACGTAAGCACAGGGAGAACGTGTAAACACAGAAACGTCAATTGGCTTGGAAAGGACTAGAACCAGTGACGTTCTTGCTGTGAGGCAACAGTGCTAACCACTGGGCCACCGTGCCACCCATCTAGGAAAAGAGGAGGAGTAGGGGTGGAAGGGGGGATTCTTCAAAATGTAGATAACCGTTATATGGAACTTAGGGTATTTATAGTGGCTTAGGAATCGTCTGATTGGTGAATCATAAATTGGATAATGCGGGACCAGCCGCAAGCAATCAAGCAATCAATCACATGATCCTCTCAAAATTATTTCAAAAATAAACTACACTGTCCCACTGTCCCCTTGTCTATATTGTATATGCTAGGGCTGATCAATTAGGGTAAAATATCTAATTGCAATTTTTTGACAGATATTGTGATTGTGATTTAATTTGTGATTTAATTTTGTAGTCAAGCTACAGCTCAATAATCTGTAAGTCGTAGAAACAATTCTGTTACAGCTCTTAAAAATGACCTGTTTTTGTTTGGTGTCTGTGACTTTGAAACCAAAATATTTCCATATTACCGATGTCCTGTTCTTCTTTGATATTATTTTTCTATTAATTATTCTAAAGCATTATCCCATTTGTCCAAGCTTTCCTGTTTGTTTGTTTTTGTTGTGGGCGTTCCGCATGGTTCAGTTGTGCAATTTTGATTGGGCAGAATGAAAGTGTGCTCACTCAATTGTTTAGTAAGACTATTACACACAGATGACAGTCATGTATTTGCTCTGGGCGGGGGAAATTAAATAATACATACATATTTCATATCACAGCTCTTGCGATAAGCTAATCGCAGGATTTCAAATTGCTATTGCGATTCGATAGCGATTAATCGTACAGCCCTAGTGTATGCTTATGCGTTTCATCCAAAATTAAATTACTCTACTCTTCCTTAACTGACCATCTTTCAGATTTTAACATTAAATGGGGGCTTGTCCGGGACATATATTTTGCACAGCAAATTTGCGTCCATATTATGAATGCACGAAATATAATTTCATCATCTATACTACAATCTGCAATAGTCACATTGCAAGATGTCAAGCGATTTCAAATGAATTTAAACCATATGAACAAAAAAATTTATAAAGTTTGCCATTTTAACAAAGAATAATTTTGTTAAATTATTTATACAATTACCATACCATGTTATTTTACACTAGATTATTATATTTTGTACCTCCATAACCAGGATTCCACTGAAAACTATAAAGAGCTGTTTATTTAATTTTTATTTTTATTCAACAGTTTTAATATATGCTTTAAACTATTTTTACTTTGTATATTTGTTTTATAATTTTGTACATTGTATGCAAATAGACTCCCCTAAAGAAATCATGAAAATCTATGTAAAATTCTAAATTCTTTCCAAACAATTATCGGAAATTATATTTATATCGCAACATATATCGCAGAAAAATGAAATATTGCAATGTCAGCTTTTTATCATGCAGCCCTAGTGCATATCCAGATACAAATGCAAGAAATCAATGGAGAAAAATGTAAATAAAAAAAGAAAACAAATACAAATAACAATAATAATAATTAAAAAATATATATATATTTATATGTATATATATTTTTTTATTATTATTTTTATTTTATTATTATTGTAATTTGTTTTTGTTTTCTTTTTTATTTACATTTTTCTCCATTGATATATATATATATGTATATATATATATATATATATATATATATATATATATATATATATATATATATATATATATATATATATATATATATATATATATATATATATATATATAGCAAAAACTATGCAACACAATAACATATACATATATACATGCACTGCATAACCAAATTCAGCTTCTGACAATTTAAGTCTTCACATGAATGGCCACCAACATAGAAGTACTACACCAACATACTCATTCTATTACTCATTTTTTTTCTTTTTCTTTTGAACAACGGTTATAAGAATGGAAATCAATGCAGAGAATATGTTTGTCTCCATAATTCAAGTTATGGCATTCACCAGCTGTTTATTGGGTATTAAAACCAGTCAAACATTAATCATTTAGATGAGCTCGAATCCACTTACCATGCAATGCCAGTTGCTTTTTAAAAAATCCAGTCAGACTGTATCATTATACAGTACCTATCTGAAAAGTCTTTGAACCTCTAAAAAAAAAAAAAAAAAAAAAAGCGTGTGAAATAAGAATTCCCAAAGTTTCTATCTCTCTCTCTCGATCTCTTAAACTGCTGAAGCGAAAAAAAGTCAGAGAGAAGGAAACAAAGAAAGGTATGTGTGGAGGAAAAAAAGAAAACTCTTTTAAAACACAGATAGACGTGTGCAATCTTCTCAGTGGAGCTGCTATCTAACAGGGGGCCGTTTTGTTTGGAGATAATGTGGTGAAAGTCATTTTACTACATTCATTAAAGTCCTTTCAAATGTACATTTCTGACCGGCACAAGGAGCTAATCTTCAGGAAAGCCTGAGAAAATGAATGGACATGAAGATCATTATGATTAAACCTTCTATGAGCCGGACAGGACACGTCCTTGATTCCAGCCCTTTCAAACAAGCCGCGGTGCATTACATTCGCACATTACTGCACTTACAAACCCTCCAGGATCACATAAAGACTGTGTTTCTGTAAGTCCAGTGATTCAGGCTGATGCTCAATAGATGTGGGTTATGTTGCATTATAAATTCAGATCGCGTTTCTCTTCATTAAAAAAATAAAATCCCTCTTTTACTGAAGATTTCTTAAGGAGAGAGATGTCTGATTCCACAACTACCGTTCCTTAAAGTTTCCTTTGGAACAAAAGCATTAAAACTGTACTTGATCATCAACATTAGAGGTGTGCAATATTTATCATACATCGCAAGAAAAATGAACTGTTAACTTATTAACTACACTGAAAAAGATTACTTATTGGATTTACATTTTTTAAGGTAATTGGTTGCAAACAATTTGTATGGGTTGAATTTTAAAAAAAAAGAAATTAAGTTGAATATTACTCAATTGTATGTGTTTGTTTAAATTCAGCCCATATGAATAGTTTGCAACCATTTACCTTAAAGGGTCACAAAACACCAAAACACATTTTTTTTTTAAATGTTGACAATAATATATGTGTCCCACATTGCTAAAAACACCATTAAGACACATATGCTTCACAAAAAAAGTGAAAATTGGTTGTTGTTTTTTTGTTAATCCGGTTTGAAATTAATTTTGAAATTAAAAAATAAAAAAGGTGCAGTTCCAGTTGGTGTTGATTGTCCTGTCTCTATAGATTTGGTAAATGAGCGATCAGTGTCCTTTGTTAATATTAAGCAGTACTCTTTCCGTTTTTAAAGACATACCTCAGTCAAAATGAGTTACTAAGTTTACAGTACGTTAACATCACTACAATATTATGGACTGAAAGATCCGCTGTAAATGCTGCTCTCCGAGTGTAAACTTGTTAACACCTTAATCAAACTATTACCGTAGTGTAAGATTTTTACTGCATTTTGTGACAGGATAGTTTATACACACACGGCTTTAAGCACACGGACGCTACCTACCAAGTGCATCTAAAGTACTGAGAAATGCAGAGGGTTTTTTCTCTTATTTGCAGTGCAGTTTCAAACAACACTCTTTCAGCAGTTCCTCACATCCAATATCTCGTATGTCACGGGGGAACGGATGAAATGTTCCTGAATAAAAGTGCCAAACAGCAGTTAAAGTCAACAAATTAAGAATTTGGT